>NC_142025.1:119900269-119930269 GCF_049901735.1 Notechis scutatus
TCATAAGGGATGAGACAAAGGGATGATAAAAATGGACAAAAGATACAAATATAATGATTTAAACTAAGATGATTAATTAAGGTAGAATTAAGAAGTGTGAAATATGTGGAGAAGTTAATATAGAAGGCTTAGAATGGTAAATAAAATAAGTAATGATATGTAAGATGAGCATGAATATAATTGAAGTCCATGAAGAGAGAGACACCTGGGTCCAAGTTACTTTCCAAAAGATATTTTTTTATGTTTTGTGTGTTGTGTGTATATGTCTTTTTGGGGGAGAATTGGTAAAAACTTGTAGAAATATAGAATGAGAATAATGGTAACTAAGTCAGAAAGAAACAGATGAAATAATAATAATGATATTGAATAAGAGTAAAGAGAAGTAAAGAGAAATTGAATAAGAGGTTTTGGTATATTATATGGAAATGGTTTAAAACAGAATCATAATTTATCTGACTTGTTAAATTTACAAGGGAAAAAGGTTTAAACATGTAATGAATAATGATAATTTGTGTGTTTTAAAAATTAATAAAACTTGTTTCCGAAACGAAGAAGGCAGGCAGGCAGGCAGAACGGAGCACTGGGTTGAACTGCAAAGGCGGCGGGGTGGGGGTAAACGGGCGCCCGGAGGAGCTGCGGCGACAGGAAAGCCACCCCCGCTTCTTTGAAGCAGTTTCTTCCTGGGCTGGTGGAGCAGCGAGAGAACCTGAGGGAAAAGGCCGAGGCGCTCCCTGAACTGGTGGTTTGCTGGCAGACGCGTTTTATTACCCGACTAGGTAACAACATCAGATGTTACCTAGTCAGGTAATGAAACGTCTGCAAGCAAACCACCAAACTTGATTCTCTCCCCCTCTCCACCCCCCGGCCCTTGAAAAAGTGTTTGTGCTTGAAACTGGTCCCTGGTACAAAAAGGTTGGGGACCACTGGTCTTGAGGATGCCACCTCTTCAAGTTTCTCCTTCCACACAACGGGATGCCCGAAAAGACCTTGAGGTGTTCTTTCTTCCTCTGAAATCATGATTTTGGGGATGTCCCACCCTCACAACGTATAGGACTCTGGTGGCTAACCTTTTTGGGCTCCTGTGCCAAAAATTGGGCGCACGCTCGTGTGCCAGCACCCAGAAGGCAATGCGCCCCCATGCCCCCTACGTGTGCGCACACAATCCCCACCCACCCACCCCTGCCACCCCTTACCTGCACTGCACTCACAGCTGGTTTTGGCGGTTTGAGGCCTTTTGCCTCCGGAGCTTGAGAAGCTTCTGCAGGCTTTGCAGGCCGAAACTAGGCCCGTTTCATCACTTCCAGTATTTCCAGAAAAAACAGGAAGTGACGAAACGGCCCTAGTTTTCATCCTGCAAAGCCTGCAGAAGCCTTCCTCAAGCTTCCGGAGGAGAAAAAGGCCTCAAACCAGCCCAAAACCAGCTGTTGAGGCGTGTGCATGCTCAGTGAGGCAAGTTTGCCCGCAGCTCGTGTGCTGGCACAAATGGCTCTGTGCGCCACCTATGACACGCGTGCCATAGGTTCACCATCATGGGTATAGGATCTCCTGTCTGAGCAGGGGGCTGGGCTAGAAGACCTTCAAGGTCCCTTCCAGCTCTATTCTGATTGCATAACCACGGATGACCCCACAATGCTCAAGACTGCCTAGCGGAGTGTTGTTGTTTTTCTTCTTCTCAGCTTTGGCAACTTGAAGATGGGAGGACTTCAACTCCCAAAATTCCCAGACAGCCATGCATCCCTTTTGATACATGTGCAAATTGCGTCCTGCTTATTCTCTTGTAATCCCCTTCTCTGCAATCCCTCCGCTCTAGGAAGCAGGAGAAGAAAACATACAGGCACGGCCGGCTGATGAATCCTGAGAGTTGAAGTTTCACCCGTTTTATAGTTGCCAAGAAAACACTGGGTTAAGTCACCATCCTAAGCCCGATCCTGCCCCTCTACTACACCTTTGGACGCTTCTCGATCCAGGATAGGACGTATGGCTTCCAACCCAGGTCGCTGTAGTCGGTGTAAACCATCCCACATCGGGAAACGGTGGCAGGAGAGGCGACCGCCAAGTTCTCCACTTCAAACAACAGCGAAACCTGGAAGAGACACACACACCCCCGCCCGCCAATGTCTATCAGATGCTGTGGGAGTCCACCTCGGATACTCCAAAGGGGCAAGGACCTTTAAGTTACCTGCTCGGGCATGGCGATCCTCTCCCCGTTGATGAGGGTGAGGACTTTGTTGTCGTCCATGACCGAGTTCATGCTCTCGATCCACAGCGTGTCTACCGGCCCGTCGAAAAGGATCCATTTTTCATCCGGTTTCTCGTCTGGGCACGAAAGGAGGGACGCTCGGTCAGAGCCCACGAGGGACAGGAGGAAACGTGTCCCACCCAGCGGTGGGATTCCAATAGTTTGTTTTTGTTCTGTATTTGCATTCTTGTAACCCTGCGTTCCGACTGGCTAGGACGCACAGCATTCGGATTGGCTGAGTGTACAGCAATGATTGGCTGTTACGGATCGACCGCGATTGGCCTAGCCGGTCGCGGGAGATTCGAACGGCTGTCATTATCGGCGCCTGGTACAAGTTCTATATAAGCCGCCGCCGATCCGATGCAAGCAAGCCGATCTACCAACTAATAAAAAGAGCTTGAAAGTCACTGGTCTCGCGTCTCTCCTTGGGACCGATCCACCAACATAACAGTTTTCCCCACCGGTGCTATGAAAGGGCGCTTTGTGAACTCGCGCAGCAATGAAAAACCGCCGTCTCTCAGCGTCAGTGAGCCGATCTGTTGTTGTTTTTTTACCTCAGCTCTTCTGTGCGAATCAGCTAAGCTAAAAAAACAAGGGGACATAGGGCAGGATAACCTGCTTTCCAGCTCCGTTCTCCTGGGCAGGGCAACCAAAGAAGGCCCAGCCGATTGGCTGGGATTCGGGAGGCAGAGAATAAATGGGATTGGCGGGGCCAGCCAGCGGTGGGATTGGCCGGTTCTTCGAACCAGTCAAAGTTTCCACTACTGGTTCTCTACAACGGGTCTGAACCGGCTGAATCCCACCTCTGATCTCAACCACCCGTTTTGGTCTTGTGCATCAGGAAACGGACGCTCCGGACTATAGCAAGAGAGGGAAGGGACCAGCCGGTCAGGATCGCTGGCCAGGTTTGTTTTCCCAGAACGCCAAGCTATCATTGCTAGCTACAGAGGAGACCATTTGGGGGGGGTCTCCCATTATCCCAACTGTCCCAGAGATAGTTAGAATTTCTTTAGAGTTCTTCAAACTTGGCAAATTTAAAACTGGTGGCTTTCAACTCCCAGAATTCCTGAGCTAACATGACTGGAGGAGGAATTCGGGGAGTTGGGAGTCCACCAGTCTTAAAGGGGTCAAGTTTGAAGACCCCTGTTCTAAAGGCATCTTAAAGAGGTTGCCTGGTTGATTGATTGATTGATTGATTGATTAATGGAGGGAAACTAACCAAGGAGAGAAGCAACCTAGAATTAAGGAGAAATTTCCTGATAGTGAGAATAATTCACCAGTGGAACTGCTTGCCACCAGACGTTGTGGGTGGAGGTTTTTAAGAAGAGATTGGGCGGCCATTTTGTCTGAAATGGTATAGGGTCTTCCTGCTTGAGCAGGGGGCTGGACTAGAAGACCTCCGAGGTCCTTTCTAGCTCTTGTTATTCTGATTGATTTATACAGTATATCACCCGCCTCACTGTTGGAGCAATTCTGTGCCATTAAATAAATCTCCCCCTTCAAGAGCAGCAGCAGCCTTAAGACCCCAGGCCTTTAAAAGCCCAACCTCGTGGGCAGGATGACTGTGTTAAATACTGTAGAATGAAGTATGGAAGCATGTTGTCATACGGTGAAGAAGGTCGACGTTTGGATTGTCGTTTTGACAGAGACGCTTGTACCTAGACCGCACGCGGTTCACTTGAAGATGGAATTACGGCACGAATTGTCTTTTTTTTTAAAAAATTGAATTTAAAAAGAAAAAGAAAAAGAAATGCGCCAGCAGCAAAGAGCATGGGTGTGTGTCTGTGTACGTGTACCGCTGTACCTGCGCAGGCCGTCCGCATGACGCTGGAGAGAATGCCGTCCGTCCACTCGTTGGTGCTGAGGTTGTACTCTCCGTACAGCTCGCCTAGGGACACTGCTTTGGGGTTCAGGGGATAGTCCTGGGGGAGAGGAGGAGGAGGAAGAGGAGGAGGAGGAAGAAGCTGAAGTCAGCAGCAGGGCAAGAGCCACGGGCAGCAGAGGTGGGACTCAGCTGGTTCTGACCAGTCCTGGAGAACCAGAACTAGCGGACATGTGGAGTAGTTCGGAGAACCGGCCAATCCACCTCTGACTGGCCCCGCCAACCCCATCGATTCTCCGCCTCCCATTGAGTCCCAGCTGATCGGCTGGGTCTTCTTTTGGTTGCCCCGCCCAGGAGAACGGAGCTGGAACGCAGGTCTTTTCATTCCGAATAGAGCTGGAAGGGACCCCCGGAGGTCTTCTAGTCCAGCCCCCCGCCAAATAGGAGACCCTATCCCATTTCGCACAAGTGGCTGTCCAGTGTCTTCGTAAGGTTAGTGAGGTAGGGAGGGAATGGGGATTTTGCAGTATATCCTTCCCCTGCCACGCCCACCAAGCCACGCCCACCGAGCCACGCCCACAGAATCGGTAGTAAAAAAAAATTGAATCCCACCCCTGGCTGGTAGGCAAAGTCAGGCCAGGCAGAGCCCCTCCCCCTCCAGGGCATTCATGGCCCCTCCGATGGGCGGGGGAGGGCAGGCTGCCCTTCCCCTCTCTCCCCTCCCCTCACATCAAGGGAGGCCGACAATTTTTCTGTGGCTCTCACAGCAGAGTGGGGCCCACAGATGGTCCTGGCCAAGTGGGGAAAAGGGGCGGAGTGGGGGGAGAGGGAGGAGAGGGTGGAAGGAAAAGGGAGGAGGGAAGGGAGAGAAAGAGGGAAGGAGGGAGGGAGGGAACAAGAGAGGGAGAGGGGAAAGAAGGGATGGGTGGAGGGATGGAAGGAAGGAAGGGGGAAGAGAGGAAGGAAGAGGAGAGAGGGAGAAAAGAGGGAGGGAGGGAGGGAGGGGAGGGAGGGAGAGGGGAAAGAAGAGATGGGTGGAGGGATGGAAGGAAGGGGGAAGAGAGGAAGGAAGAGGAGAGAGGGAGAAAGAGAGGGAGGAGGGAGGGAGGGAGAGGGGGAAAGAAGGGATGGGTAGGTGGATGGATGGAGGGATGGAAGGCAGGAAGAGAGGAAGGCAGGGAGGGAGGGAGAGAGGGAATGGGGAAAGGAGGAATGGAAGGATGGATAGGTGGATGGAAGGGAAGGGGAGGGAGGGGGCGCCGGCCTCTCTGCCCCCTCCCCCAGGCCCCCTCACCCGGACCAGGTTGAAGGCGGCGTCTCCCGCCCTGTGGAGGCTGCAGAGGGTGGCCTGCAGGGCCTTCCAGGTGATGGTCTTCCCGCTGCCGGTGTTGCCCACGATCATGGAGGAGTGGCGGGAGTTCTTGGTCTCGAAGAGCTGGATGACCTTCATGATGGTGAAGGGGATCACCTGCAGCCCCATCTCCCTCAGCTCCCCCTCCAGCACCTCCTTCAGCTGTCGGGGGAGGAGAGGGAGGGAGGGAGGGAGGAGATAGAAAAGAGGAAGAAAAAGAGGAAGGAAGGAAAGAAAATAAAACGAGAAAGGAAGAGAAGGAGACAGAAGAGAGGGACAAAGGAAGGAACGAAGATAGAAAGGAGAAAGGAAGGAAAAAGAAAGAAGAAAAGGAAGAGAAGGAGACAGAAGAGAGGGACAAAGGAAGGAACGAAGGGAAAGAAAGGAAAGGGAGGGAGGAGATAGAAAGGAGGAAGGAAGAAAAAGAAAGAGAAGGAAAGGAAGAGAAAGAAAGAAAGAAAAAGAGAAGGAGATAGAGAAGAGAAAGGAAAGGAAGGGAGGGAGGGGGAGGGGAGGAGATAGAAAAAAGGAACAAAGGAATGAAAAAGACGGGAGGAAGGAGGAAGGAAGGAAGGAGGGACAGAGAAAGAAAGAAGAAAGAAAAAGAGATAGAAAAGAGAAAAAGGGAGGGAGGGAGGAGATAGAAAAGAGGAACAAAGGAATGAAGAAAGGAAAAGAAAGAAAGGGAGGGAGGGGGGAAGGAAGAAGGAAGGACAGAGAGAGAGAGAGAGAGAGAGAGAAGAACGAAAGAAAGAGGAAGGAAGGAAAGGAAGGAAGGAAGGAATTAATTGTGCCCCCGAGACTGGCAGCACCAATCCCATCCCTCCAGGAGCCAATCCAGCTGCCCCTGGGGAGGCCCTGCATAGCTCCCCTACCCCTCCCTGCAGCCCCCCACCCCAATCCAACCCCACCCCCCAGAGGAGGCAGAAGGACAGGGCCGGCTCCGATGGACGGACGGGACGGACAGAGGGGCAGCTGACCTTGCCGTAGTCGATGACAGGGCACTCGATGCCCGGGAAGAGGTCCTGGGTGATGGCGTTGAAGAGCGGGACGCCCCGGAGGTCAGCTTGGCGATGTTCATGTCCTTCATGGCCATCAGGAGGATCTGCGGCCCCGGGAGAGGGAGAAGGGAAAGGGTCAAGAACCAAGAGGGAAGAAGAAGATCCGCTGGAGATTCTCCATCCTTTCAGGGCAGATCTTTTCCCTTTTTTAATTTCAAAAATCCAACCGATTTTTTTTTTTCTTTCCTTTTTCCCGGAAAACATTTCGCTTCTCATCCAAGAAGCTTCTCCGGTTCTAAAGGAAGGTCCCGCTCCAAGAAGAGAGGAGAGGAGAAGCCGAAGGGAATGGATCATGGGGTGGGATTCTCCAGGTTCTGCCGAACAGGCATTTCTTTCTTTCTTTCTTTCTTTTTTTTCCTCCTCCTCCCAACGGTCAGCTGTTCTGACAATCAGTTGTTCCGACAATCAGCTGTTCCGACAATCAGTTATGCCAGGGTCCCCTTACTGTCTTACTGCTTTGCCCAAGAGGCCAAAAAAAACAGAGCAGGTGAGGAGGGGGTGCTGGAAAAAAAAAAGAAGCCGTGCCCACCCAGTCACATGGCCACGCCCACGTGGCCACGCCCACCTAGTCACACCCGTAGAACCAGGAATAAAAATATTTGCATCCCGACCCTGGAAGGAAGGAAAATGGAGGGAGAAGGGGAAGAAAAAAAGGAATCAGGGAGGAAGGGAAAGAGGAAGGGAGGGAGGGAGGGAGGAGACAGATGGGGAAGGAAGAAAGATAGGTAGGTAGACACAAAGGAAGGAAGGAAGGAACAGAGGGAGGGAAAGAGGGAGGGAAAGAAGGAGATGGAGGCAGAAAGGAGAGATGAAAAGGAAGGTAGGAAGGAAGGAACAGAGGGAGGGAAGAAGGAAAGGGGTGAAGGAAGGAGGGGGAAGGAAGAGGAAGAAAGGAAGGAGATAGAAAAGAGGAAGGAAGGAAGGTCATAAAATGGTCACAAAGGAAAGTCCTGAAACAGGACAAAACTCCTTTTCGCTAAGTAGCAGAAACTCGCGGTTGTGGTCTGTAAGTCGAGGACTAACTGCAGCAGCCTCAGAGGGCTCCACCAGGCCCATCTGCCCTCCACCCCCGCCCCTCGCGGTGCCCCCCGCCCACCCAACAACCCTCACCTCTTCATCCGAGAGGTCCGGCCGGACCCGGCGCTTCTTCCCGGCGTAACGGAGCAGGGACGTGAGGGCCCGCAGGCCGAAGTCGTAGTGGTCCTGCTTGGAGAGCTGTTGTACGGCCAGGGAGTAGAGGGTGTAGACTTTCTTGGCCAAGATCTGGGGCGGGGGAAAGAGAGGGTGGAGATGGGGCCGGTGGGGGGGGGGGTTGGACTAGACGGCCTCCAAGGTCCCCTTCCAATTCCGATTATCTGTTGCCAGAGGGCCCAACCCACCCCACGCCCCCAAATACCTTGCAGTTGTTGAAGCCTTCTCCGAAAAGGATGATCTCGGCGATGAGGGTGGAGTCCGGCACCACCATGGAGATGGGACGGAACATGGACTTCAGGTTGTCCGGCAGCTCCGTGCGCCGGCGTAGCCTGCCAAACCACCCCCCCGGGAAAGAGGAGGTCAGCGGGAGGGGCGGGGGCAGCCAGAGGTTGTCAAGCTGGGCCACTTTCAGAGGGGTGGGCTTCAGCTCCCGGAATCCCAGGTGGCATAGGGGATAGAGATACAGTTTTGGTCGCCTTAAGATGGATGGACTACAACTCCCATAATCCCCCAGCCAGCCTGTGAGGCATAAATACCGCTCAGGGTTAAATACAACGACCATCAGATTTTTCTTCCGATTGCTGTAAAGCCCATTTTTTTCAATCTTGGCCAGTTTCAGAGGGGGGGGGGGGGACTTCGACTCCCAGAATTCCCAAGCCAGCATGGGGGACGATGGGCCCTTTTAGGACCTGTGGACTTCAACTCCCAGAATTCTTGAGCCAGCACGGGGAACTATGACCCTTTCATGACTGGTGAACTTCAACTCCCAGAATTCCTGAGCCAGCACGAGTCCTAAAATGGCCATTATTCCCCATCCTGTTTGGGGGAATTCTGGGAGTTGAAGTCCAAACGTGCTACAGGGGGCAAAATTCCCCACCCCTGGCCTTAGGTAGTCACTTCTGGTGACCCTGCTCCACACAGGCCCAGAGGCATCCCTCCCGCCCCATTGCCTTCCTGTTTGGGGGAATTCTGGGAGTTGAAGTCCACCCCTCTTAAATTTGCCGCCATTAAAGCCACGCCCACGTTTATTCTTGAATTTCCAGAGCTTGGAATCAAAGAGCCGGTCAGATCCCGCACCATCTGGAAGAACCATGATATCTCCAAAACCACGGGGTGGGTGGGTGGGGGAATATAACATTTTGTGGCCTAAATTTGCCCCCACCCCAGAACCACTCCAGTTCCTCCTCCCCACCCCACCCAGAACCTACCTGGGTTCATGGTGATAAAGATGCCACAAGACCACACCAGGTTGATCTCGTGGCCTTCAAAGGTGAAGCGGGTCATGTTGGCAGCCAGAGCAGACAAGATGGAGAGGATTTGCTGGGCCACCACTGAGAGGACCTCAATGTTGATGCGGTTGAATTCGTCAAAGCAACCCCAGGCTCCCGTCTGTGGGGGGTGGGGGGCAAAGCAGCGGGGTTCAGCCAGGAGATCTCCCCCGTCCCACCCAGGTTCAACCAGGGTCTCCAGCCTTGGCCGCTTTAAGACTGGTGGACTTCAACTCCCAGAATCCCCTCAGACAGCCATCTTGACTGGGGGATTCTGGGAGTCGAAGTTCATGCAATTTAAAAGTACATAGATTGAAAAAAATTGTTCTAGGACAGGAGTTCTTCCAACCTTGGCCGCTTGTGGACTTCAACTCCCAGAATCCCCTCAGACAGCCATCTTGACTAGGGATTCTGGGAGTTGAAGTCCATACATCTTTAAGGAAATTGAATTCTGGGAGTTGAAGTTCTTACAATTTAAAAGATACGTAGATTAAAAAACGCTGTTCTAGGACAGAGGTGGCCACTTGTGGACTTCAACTCCCAGAATCCCCCAGTCAGCCTGGGGAAAACGAGGCGATAACAAGACTTACAAGTTTCCCTCCTGTTTCAAGACCAAAAGATGTCCACAAAACTCATCCAGACCCAAGTAGTCCTTAACTTACAGCCATTTGTTTAGTGACAACAGCCCTGAAAAATGTGACTTAGACACATTTTTCAGAGTTATGATTGTCGCGGCCTCAAAATTCGGGGGCTGGGCAATTGACTCGTATTTATGACCTTCCCCTGGGGTCATATGATTCCCCTCCTGACAAGCATTGTCAACGGGGAAGCCGGATTCATTCAAGAGTTGTGTGACTTACTTAACAATAGCTGTGATTCACTTAACGACGGTGGCAAGAAAGGCCGTAAAAGGAGGCCAAATTCACTGCTCGCTCACCAACCGAAATGTTGGGCTCCATTTTGTCATTAGTCAAGGACTATCTGTATTTAGATTTACTATTTACTATTAAATCTGGGCAGTTTATTTGAGAACAGAATTAGCTGGCTATACACTAGTCAGGTAGTCCTCAACTTACGACAGTTCGTTTAGTAACCAAAGTTTATAATGGCCCTGAAAAAAACAACTTAGGACTGTTTTTCACACTTAACAACTGTTGCGGCATCCCTGTGGTCACCTGGCCAAAATTTGGATGGTTGGCAACTGACTCGTATTTATGACGGTCGCAGCATCAGGGGGGGGTGTTACGTGATCCCCTTTTGTGACCTTCTGACCAGCCATGGGGAAGCCTGACTCACTTAGTGACCATGCTGCTAACTTAACTCATTTGAGAAATAAAATAAATTTCGGAACGGTGTATCCTTTCTGCGACGATTCACTTAACGACGGGCCATAAGCTGGAGCAAAAACTCGATTGAACTTATCCAATTGATCGGTTTGCCCATCTGACCACAGGGTAACGCCGCTTTGCCGCTGCCTCGTTCAGCGACAGAAATTCTGGCCGCCGTTAAGTCGAGGACTGACTCACCTGGGCGAGTCCGGAGTACATGCGCCCCATGGACTTGTAGTCCAGGCCCTCCGAGCAGTTCACCACGATCACGTACATGCCGAGCGCCTTGCCCAGATCCTTGACGGTCTCCGTCTTGCCGGTGCCTGCAGGGCCCTTCGGGGACCCTCCCCGGTGGAGGTGGAGAGCCGTGGTCAGCGTCATGTAGCACCTGAGGGTGGGGGCAAAACCACAATGTCCCAGCTGCCTTGGCTTTCCCCGCAGGCTGTCCTCGACGTACAACCGTTCATTTAGTGGCCATAATGAAAGTGGTGTGGTGGCCTAGAGGGGGAGGCCGCCCTTCACAATCAGGAGGCTGTGAGTTCGATCCCAGGTAGGGGCAGATATTTCTTCATCTGAGCAAAATGAGAACATATCTGCTGAATGTAACTCCACAGCGGTGACAGGAAGGGCATCTGGCCAGTAAACATTCAGCTCCATTCCGTTGCCATTGAAATTTGGGGTCCATTGTGGAATGGAAATGAGTGGTGCGGTAGCCTAGAGGGGGAGCCCTCGCCTCACAATCCGGAGGCTGTGAGTTCGATTCTAGATAAAGGCAGATATTTCTCTCTCTGGGCACACAATGAGAATATATCTGCAGAATATAACTCCGCACTGGTGACAGGAAGGGCATCCGGCCAGTAAACATTCAGCTCCGTTCAGTTGCCCAAACTTCACCCTGCAAGGGATTATGGGGTCGTTAAAAGATGATTTGGTGACCATAATTGCAACAGTACTGGAAAAAGCGACTCACAGCCGTTTTTCACACTTACAACTGTTGTGGTATCCCCACGTAATCAGAATCCAGAGGTTCGGCCCCCCCGACTTGTATTTATGACAGTCACAGCATCATGGGGTCAGGTGATCTGCTTTTAGGACCTTCTGACAAGTCCGTGGGGGGAGCCAGATTCATTTAATGACCATGTGACTCACTCAAGGACTGCAGGGATTCACTAAGCAACTGTGACAAGGAAAGCCAGGAAACGGGGCAAAACTTAACAAGTGCCCTGCTTAGTGACAGAAACGTTGAGCTTATTGGTGGTCGTAAGTTGAGGAGTACCTGTACTCTGGCCAGCAAAAGGTTGCAAACTCTTCCCTCCGAGAGTCAATCCAGGCAGGCTCTGCCAATCCCACGCTCGCCTCCTCCCACCTTCCCAGGGGTCTGAAAGCCCCCAACTTAAGCCCATCCCCTCTACCTTCCCCCACCTCCCATCGGCACCTGTCAGTCAAAGGGGTGATGACCAGCCGGCCGGAGTTCCCCAGATACTCGTAGCCGTAAGCGAACTGAGTGTTGGTCTGCCGGATCACACAATCATCCAAATCCTGCAAAGAAAGGAAGTTTCACGACCCAACTAGGGAACCTCATCAGTGCTGCAAGAGAATGGAGTTTGCAGACAGGAGGAGGAGGGGGAGGAGGAGGAGGGGGAGGAGGAGGAGGAGGAGGGGGAGGAGGAGGAGGAGGAGGAGATGGGGGGGGGAAAAGGAAAAGGATTGTGGGGTCCTTGGTGCTCCCTGAGGTGGGTGGTTTTCTTCCAGATGTTTCATGACCCAACTAGGTAATGATATCAGTTCTAGTGCATTGATGGAATGTGGCAGAGGGACCACGGTGTGTGTGTGTGTGTGTGTGTGTGTGTGTGTGTGTGTGTGTGTGTGAGCCTGCTGCCTGCTGAGCAGCATCCACCTGTGGTCCACCTGTGTGTTTCTACATGTGTCCAGCAGGGGCAACGGCACCCCAGGCTGGGGCTATGAGCCCGGAAGTCCACCGTGCAGCGCCCGTTCTCTCCAGCAGAGGGCAGCAGAGGGATCTCATGGCCTGCCACAGGTAGCCCATGGATTACCCGTGCTCTCCCCCTCCCCGCTTCCCCCCCCTCCTCACCTTCTCCCAGTAGAGGCGAAGCTGACTCAGCCACTCAAAGGAGGTGACGTCCAGCAAGCCGCTCTTGTAGAGCTTCTCGATGACGTCGCGGGCGTGGACTTCCACCGTCACCAGCGCCACGATCTTCAGGCGCATGATTTTGGTCAGGCTGCCCCGGATGGCCTCCGAGTACTTGTTGAGCATGGAAACCTGATCCCCACCCACAACACACACACACACAACACACACACACACACACACACACACACACAAAGAGAAAGCTTGTTTGTCCTGAGGGCGGTGTGGAGAGCCCCCAAGTCCAGCTGCAGTCTACCTTAGCAATTGCCTCAAATGCTTAAGCAGGGGGAGGCTGGACTAGAAGAGGGAAACTGGCTTGGGGGTGGGGGGACGATACTGTATCCCACCCTCGCTTGCGAGAACGAAATTACAGATCCTGGGGAAGACTATAGTTCTGGTGGTAGAAACGGGGAGTCCTCGATTTACGACCGCCCGGCGTTTCCGTTGCTAAATGAGACGGTGATGTTTTGCCCCATTTTGCCGCTTTTCTTGCCCCCCGTTGTTAAGCGAATCTGGCTTCCCCGTTGACTTTTGCTTGTCGGAAGGTTTGGCCACTGACTCAGAGTTATGACAGTCGTGGCGTCCCGGGTTCGCGTGATTTCCCCCTTCTGGCAAGCAAAAGTCAAGGAGAAACCCAGATTCACTTAATAACTGGGTCACCGCTGTGATCTGCTTAACGACGGTAGCCAGACAGGTTGTTTTAAAATGGGGAAAGATTCGTTTGTTTGTTGCAGAGCGGAGTTCGGGCAACCGAATGGAGCTGTGAGTTTTACTGGCCGGATGCCCTTCCTGTCGCCAGGGCAGAGTTACATTCGGCAGATAGATCCTCGGGGTGCCGAGAGAGAGAAATATCTGCCTCTACCTAGGATCGAATTCACAGCCTCCTGATTGTGAGGCGAGAGCTCCGTCTCTAGGCCACCGCGCTACTCTTTGAGCGGTCGCTAAGGGAACAAATTGTAAGTCGAGGACTGGGCGGGCTCTGTGCTCAGGGCTGCGGTGTGTGTGTGTGTGTGTGCAGGACGGCGACAAGTCCCGGGGGGAACCTCACCTGCTTCTTCTTCATCGCTTTGAGGTACTTCTTGTCGCCGCGCTCCTTACAGGTGGCCAAGCACTTGCTCACGTCGGTCGTCCACTGGATCTGGCTCGCGGTGATCACCATCTGGCGGAGATCGCCGTGGAGAGGGAGGGGGAGGAAGATCGGCTCACGGAGGCCCATTTGGGGAGGGGGAAAGAGACCCATCTCCCTGTTCCTCAGCTTGGTCCGAGGTGCCGAGGAAGCAATCCCCCTGGTTCTCTGGCTGGTTGCTGGGTGGGTGGGGCCACGGTGGGCGTGGCCTACCAGAACGGCCATTTTTGTCCCCTTCCCCACAGTCCGGAGGCTTCCCGGACTTCCAGTTCAGCCCATTTTTTCCCCGTCCTCTCAGAACCGCTGCGCAGACCTTGCCACTTACCTGCATCCAAAATGGGCCACAGGGAGACTCCTGGGAGGGGAGGGGTAGGTGGTGCCAGCCGGTCAGTTCAACTACCGGTTCGGTGAACCGGGGGTAAATTTAACCAATGGTTCACCCAAACCGGGCTGAATCCCACCCCTGAATTCTGGATGTCTCCACTCGAGGGTGGGAACATCAACATTTTAAGAAGGACCCATGGGGAACATCGGGCAAAGTGGGGCTCACTCCGGTTACAGCTATTGGGGGAGTCCACCCCATAAAGATCCCTCTCCCTCCATTCATCTCCTCTTTTGGCCGCGGGCCAAAGACCCCCATCCTATGGGGTTGAGGACGGGGACATAAATATCGGGGTTAGCGGCACCACGGAAGGGAGACCAGCATGTCCCACCAAATATATATATATATATGGGGTGCCCGGCTATATATCAGGGCTCGCCACAACCCCCCGGCCACCTGCCAGGACACACACACACCCCAGAGACGCCATCTGACCTCCCTCACCTGTCCGGGCCATTCCTTCACCCATTTGTCTCTCTTGGTCAACATCTTCTTCAAGGCCATCCGGCAGTTCCGTAGCACTTCCCTCAACGTCCAGCGCATGGCCCTCTCCACGTCGCACAGCCACTCCTGGGACGCATGGATTCTCGGTCACAAATGGGGGGAGTCTGCCAGGATCCCCATCCACCCTGGTGGGACAGTCCGGCGGAGGAGCAGGGAACGCGCGTGGAATGACGCCACCCTTGTCCACGCTCAACAGGACCAGGCATGGTCTGGGCAGCCTAAGACTTGGGAACGGTGGGCAGGAGACCGGGGAGGGGATTCCAGGAGACCGTCCTGAGCTCCAAGCAAGCTCTCATCCAGAAAGGAGAGCAGAGAGAGAACGTCAAAAAGTCTGCGTGGTGTTTCACGCCTGGTGGCATCTTCAACACCTTCACAGTTATCAAATGGCCAGCTCTAATACCCATGCTTCGCTATGAAAATCTGTGGTGGGGGCTTAGTTTTTGGGGAGGAAAATAAGGGGAGGGGGAAATTTCTGCCTCTGCCTACCAGCATCTATCGGTATTCATCTGACTAGCCTCCAGTCAGCGTGTGAGAGAGTGGAGGGCTGTTTGGAAACTGAAAGAGTATTTGCTGTGTGAGCAAGGAGGAGACAGCAAGGAGCCTGGGCGTGGCTTAGCTCAACTGTTCTATACTAAAGCTGCTTGCTGCTGTGAAACTGAACCTCCTCTGCTTGTGTTTTGCATTTGGAAGAGATTTCTTTTCAGGTGGGGAAGGGGAATAGAACTCCTTAGCATCAGAGCATAATAATAATAATAATAATAATAATAATAATAATAATAATAATAATAATAATAATAATAATAATAATAATAATAATAATAATGGAAATACTCTCAATGCTCTGAGGGTCCTTTGGAAGAATCCTTTCTTAGGGAGCCCCTAGGAGACGAGAGGAACCCATGGGCCCAATTTCAAGTTTGTCGGCTTGACGGTCCTGGAGATTTTGCGGTGATGCGCGAGGGCCTTTCGCTTTTATACCTACAGATTCCAGGTGAAGCCAGGGAGAATCTGCTCACCTCCACGGGTCCTTCCAGGAGTACGGAATGGGTGTAGTCCACATATTCCCCATCCAGAGAGAACATGCCGAGAGCTTCTGACCTCTGGGTGGCCCCAATCTGAGCAGGGAAAGGAGAAGGGAGCGTCTCCACCGGTGTCCCGTCCTCTCCTGGCCCAAAGGAGGCCTTTTCTCTGACTACCAATCGGCCACGGCATTACGTGGGAAGGAAGAGGAGGAGCCCTTATGGGCATCACCAACGTTGGAGTTGGAAGGGACCTGGGAGGTCTTCTAGTCCAGCCCCCTGTTCAAGCAGGAGACCCCAGGCCATTTGAGACAAATATGTCATGGAATCAGGATAGAGCTGGAAAAAGGGCTAGTTGTTCTCGCTGCGAGGACGTTTCTCTTTAGTTCTAGGTTGTTCTAGACCTCAGAACATCTTAAGTTCTTCAGTTCTAGCCCAGGGAGAAACCCCGGCCTTCCTTCCGCGCATCATTTACCTTCTGAATTTTCAGGCACTTAATGTTGTCAAAGCACTTCTTGAGGTGGGGCTGGACGGCATCCGGGTTACGGGACTGGCCCAGGATCTCCAAGAGGTCATCGTTGGAGAGGAAGTAGAAACGGGGAAAGATATGGCGCTTGGTCTCCAAGTACATGTCCAGGGACTTCTGGATGTCTTCTAAAGCGCTGTTCATTTCTACCAGCTTGTCCAGAAGCCCTGCAAGGGAAGAGCACAGAAGAGTCCTAAAGCGCCTTCCTGGTCCTGTCCAAGAAACCTGTTCTCCCCAGAGGAATCCTGAAGGCCTCCTACGATCTTCCGATCTCCAGAGGAGGTGGAGCCTAGAAAAGTTGAGCACAAAGCAGACAGCGTTGTGGCCCGCTAGTGGCCGGTGGAGCTGGCGGCACAGTTGGACAGTGAGGAGGCTGGGGAGGAACATGGGCCAGTCCTGGAGTCTAAAGAAGGCTCTGACGAGGGCTCTGCGTCGGAGGCAGAGACGGGGCCAGGGCCGTCCGACATTTCCCAGCTGCCTAGGAAGTCAGAGATAATTGGGGAAGAAGAACAGCTGGAGCCTGTTCCCAGTGTGCGCATGTGCAGAGCTGCCAGGAGAAGGGAACAGCTAAAGAACAAGGGTTGACTCGGAAGTAAAGGCACAGGTGGACGATGAATGGCCCCTTCCCAGAGGGAAGCGAAAGGGGAGTGGGGTTTGCAGGAGACAATTAGTTCAATTCATTAGGATGAAGATCTGTTCCTGTCCTCTTGCCAAGTATTGTCTGTTACAGAGTGGCGTTTGGAAGCCATCGGGCTGGCAACTCTCCAAGCCTGATAAAGGTCTGTAATTGTGAAATATCATGAAAGACCGTGTTTGCCGGGACTTTGCTGGAGAGGAATTGCCTTGAACCTAAATAAAAGGGGTTTTATCGGGACGAGGAGTCGGCTTCGTGACCTTGGGGGTGTGTGTGTGAAGCCTGGGTCAGAACAGACGGAGCTTCTCCCTCCGGGCCACGGACCCTCCCTCCACCCTGACAGAAAGGAGGAACAAGCCACCTGGGTAATGAGTAGCCCTCAGGGCGTTGTTGTCCTTCACAAAGCGGTCCATGATGATCTTCCAGCTGCTGTTGATGTTGTCGAAGGAGGACGATTCCCCGGGCAGCTGCTTGCGGATATCTTCTCCCAAAAAGATGTTCTGGAGAATGGAGGAGAGATCGAGACACCTCAGGGGTTTGTAAAGCCCGTGGCCCTTTCGTGGAAAGGGTCACCAGGTAGGTCTTGCTCATCGCCGCCACCGCAGGGGTCTCCTGCCCCACCAAAGGAGATGATGGCGGGAAACCTCACCTCCAGGTACATCCACTGCCTCTGGACGGTCAGTAACATCTCAATCACCTCCAGGATGAGCGAGAGGCAGCGTTCCCACCGGTCCACCTCCTTCTCGAAGGGCTTGACAAAACGTGATGCTTTCATGGTGGACAAGGCCACCTGGTTGTCATCCAGAGCCTGGAATACATCCTCAGTTCCCCTGCAGAAAGAGAGTGCAGGACCTCAAAGAAGGCCTACCATGTTTCTCCAACAATACGGCCTCCACCAATAGGAAGACCCAGCATGTTTTCTAGGCATAAAATCAAATTAAGCCCCTCCCCCAAATTTAGGCCTAGTTTAAAACATGCAAAATGGGGGGAAGCGTGGGGGGACTTGCCATTTGGAGTGCCGTTGGAGCTACCACCGCTGTTTGAGTGCCCTTGAGCTGCCGCCGCCGTTTGGAGTGCCATTGGAGCTGCCGCCGCCGCTTGAGCTGCCGCCGCCGTTTGGAGCTGCCGCCGCTGTTTGGAGTGCCGTTGGAGCTGCCGCCACCGTTTGGAGTGCCGCCACCATGTTTGGAGCTGCCGCTTCCGTGTTTGGAGCTGCCGCCGTGTTTGGAGTGGTGGCGGCAGTCCAAATGGCGGTGGTGCTCTAAACAGCGGCAATGCTCCAAACGTGGAAGCGGCAGCTCCAAACGTGGCGGCGGCACTCCAAACAGCGGAGGCAGCTCCAACAGCACTCCAAACGGCGGAGGCAGCTCCAAACGGAGGCAGCAGCTCCAATGGCACTCCAAACGGTGGCGGCAGCTTCAAATGGTGGCGGCAGCTCCAATGGCACTCCAAACGGTGGGCGCAGCTCCAAACGGCGGCGGCAGCTCCAACGGCGCTCTAGATGAGGATGAAAGGGGGGGGATTAAATCACCCCCGAAAAGACGGCCTAGCCGTTTTTTCGGGGCTCAAAAAAAAATAAGGCCCGGCCTTATTAAGTGAGAAACACGGTACTACCAGTAGCTTCTGAGTCAGGTACTTCCGGAGCCCACACAATTCGGACAGCTAAAGATATATAACACAGCTAGCTCGATCCCCGTGCTTCGCTACGAAGCTATGTGGTGGGGCTTAGTTTTTGGGGAGGGAAATAAGGGGGTGAAAAATTCTGCCTCTGCCTACCAAGCATCCATCCGGTATTCATCTGGCTAGCGTCCTGTCAGTGTGTGAGAGAGCTGAGGGCTGTTTGGAAACTGAAGCAGTATTTGTTATGGGAGCAAGGAGGAGACAGCAAGGAGCCTGGGCGTGGCTTAGCTCAACTATTCTGGACTAAAGCTGCTTGGTGCTGGGAAACGAAAACCGAAACTGAACCTCCTCCTACTACAGGTTGCGAGAAATCTACTCCCACCAGCTTGGTGGCAGGCCTTCAAATCCGGATCAACCTGAACTAATATTTCTCAACCACGGGAAACTTAAAGACAGGTGGATATCAACTCCCAGCATTCCCAGAACTCAATTTCAAGTTTGTATTATACATAGATTCGTTCCCCCTTTCCACTCCCGAAATTGTGTAACTCACTTGGACCTCAGAAGACAAAGATATTAGAGGTTGGAGTCCTTCAACCTCCCTTGAACCAAATTCGGAGACCCCCAAGGACACCAGAGAAGGATTCACCCAATAGATTGTGAAGTCCGGCCAAGAGGGAAGACAGCCTTTAGCTACCCTATCTCAGTCCAAAACTACCCATGTTGTTTCCCCCAAAATAAGACTCTGTCTTATAATTTTTTTGCCACCAAAAAGAAGCACCAGGTCTTATTTTCGGGGGATGTCCTCCACTGACTAACCTCACTTGTGTGTGTTGCCCCCGGCCCCCTTTTCGCGATCAGAGGCCTTCAGGACCTACTACTTCTGTGGCCGGCAAGGCTTTTCTGAAGGCCTCTGCAGCCGATAATGGACCTCTGGATCGATCCAGAGCTTTGTTCTCAGCTCCAGAGCCCTTCAGGAAAGCCTGGCCAGCCTTGCCGGCTGCAGAAGAAATGGGCCAGCAAGGGAGGTGTGTGAGGCCTGGCTACAACCGTCCAAAGGTAAGTAGAAGGGCAGCTCCACCCCCACATCCCCACCCTAGCTTAATTTTTATCTGTGCACTCTGGAGTAGGCCGGATCTTAATTAGGGCTTATATTGGGTGCAAGTGTAAAAATCAAGCTAGGACTTACTTTCAGGGCAAGCCGTATTTTCGGGGAAACATGGTATTAAAGCTTTGATGATGGTAACCAGCATATGAAATTCCTTCCAGAAGCCAGCATGGCCATCGTAGGTTCTGGGGACAAAACCCCCACCCAGATTCTTGGTTCTACGCCCAGGGGCAGCCAATGCTGGCCTTTATCGTAGAGTGTTGACCCGGTATGTCCGAAACCCACCTCTCCATGATCGCGTGTCCGTCCTTCTCCCGTTCCTGAACCCAACCAACCTACCTGATCCGGTGGTGTCCTTTGTCTTTGTAAGGCACAATGTCCAACGTGGTGACAGCCCAGGTCTTCGCGATGTTCTCAAGAGCCTGGGAGGGGAAGGACAGGAGAACAAGTCAACCCTTCGTTCTGGGATGCTTGCAGGCACTTCTCAAGGGGACAGGCCAGGAGAGCTTCATGGGAGTCGAGAGAGACTCAATCCTCAGGCTCTCCTCGGAAGAGGCGAGAGTCCAAGAGAGCTCGCCATTGGTCACACCAAACAGAAGAGGCTACCTGCTCAATGGCCAGTTCCTTGGTGGCTGAGGACGAGATCTCAGCAACCTTCTCCACGTGTTTGTCCAAGCCCAACTCAATGATGTTTTCCAGTCTGAAGTCCTCAGCTTCTTGATCGAACGTCCGAAGGACCAAATCCTTTACCTGGTCCCAGTGTCTGCAGGTAACCAGTTATGAATTAATTAATTAATTAAATTGATTGATTAATTAATTGATTAATTAATTAATGTCTTCTATCTATCTATCTATCTATCTATCTATCTATCTACCAACCAACCATCTATCATATATCTATCATCAACTATCATCTGTCTGTCTGTCTGTCTGTCTGTCTGTCTATCATTGTATCTATCTATCTATCTATCTATCTATCTATCTATCTATCTATCTATCTATCATCTATCTATCATCTATCTATCTATCTATCTATCTATCTATCTATCTATCTATCATCTATCTATCATCTATCATCTATCTATCTATCTATCTATCTATCTATCTATCTATCTATCTATCTATCATCTATCTATCATCTATCTATCTATCTATCATCTATCTATCTATCTATCTATCTATCTATCTATCTATCTATCTATCTATTATCTATCTATCTATCATCTATCTATCTATCTATCTATCTATCTATCTATCTATCTATCTATCTATCTACCAACCAACCAACCATCTATCATATATCTATCATCAACTATCATCTGTCTGTCTGTCTGTCTGTCTATCTATCTATCTATCTATCTATCTATCTATCTATCTATCATCTATCTATCTATCTATCTATCTATCTATCTATCTATCTATCTATCTATCTATCTATCTATCTATCTATCATCTATCTATCTATCTATCTATCTATCATCTATCTATCTATCTATCTATCTATCTATCTACCAACCAACCAACCAACCAACCAACCATCTATCATATATCTATCATCAACTATCATCTGTCTGTCTATCTATCTATCATCTATCTATCTATCTATCTATCTATCTATCTATCTATCTATCTATCTATCTATCTATCTATCCATCCATCCATCCATCCATCCATCCATCCATCCATCTATCTATTGCATAATCAACTATCATATCTATCCACCCACCCATTATCTATCTCTATCTATCTATCTATCTATCTATCTATCTATCTATCTATCTATCTATCTATCTATCATCTATTTATCTACCTACTTACCTACCTACCTACCTACCTACCAACCAACCAACCAAACAAACAAACAAACCATCTATCATCTATCTATCATCTATTAGCAGCTACCTATGTATATCAATCTATCTACCATCTATCTATCTATCATCAACTATCATCTATCTATCGACCTCTATCATCATCAACTATCATATATATCCATTATCTAACTGCCTGCCTGCCTGCCTGCCTGTCTACCTACCTACCTACCTACCACCTACCATCTATCTATCATTAACTATCATCTATCTATCATCAATCATCTACCTACCTACCTACCTATCTACCTACCAACCAACCAATCAACCATTCATTATCCATCCATCCATCCATCCATCCATCCACCCACCCGCCCACCCGCCCACCCATTCATTCTAGGTCAAAGATCTCCTTGGTCCAGGACCAGGCCAGTGTCCTTCAACTCGGCCAACCCCGGGCTGTGCTTCCTGGCCAACGCAAGCCCCCTACCTCTCTCTCAAAGCTGGGTTCCTGAGGTCCGTGATCAAAGGCATGGTCCTCTTAAACTGCTCAATCTTGACCTTGGAGGTCTCAATTATTTCCCAGTTCCGATCCTTCCGGTCAGAAAAGGAGGGAGAGAAAATGCTCATTAAATGGTGGAAATGGGAAAGCATCGGATTTCCGGGTTGGGGCTGGAAATCCGCCAACTGTTTGTGTCGGATGCCTCGACTTCAATTCCTAGATGCTCGCTGAGCTGGGTTGTTTACTTGTAGGCGTTTCCTGACCCAACTAGGGAACATCATCAGTGCTAAAAGGAAGTTAGGTTTGGGAGGAGGAGGAGGAAGAGGAGGAGGACTGTTGGGTCTTTGCTGGTTTCTGAGCTGGGTGGTTTCCTTGCAGACGTTTCATGACCCAACTAGGCAAGGTCATCAGTGCTAGAAGGGAGTGGGGTTTGTGGAAAGGAGTGGGGAGGAGGACAAGAACAGCTTTGGGGTCCTTGGTGCTCTCTGAGCTTAGTGATTTTCTTGCAGACGTTTCATTACCCATCTAGGTAACATCACGAATACTAGAAGGGAGGGGACATGTGGAGACGAGGAGGAGGGGGAAGGAAAGAGAGGAAGAGGAGGGAGGAGGGGGAAAGGAGGAAAAGGACAGTGGGGTCCTTGGTGCTCTCTGAGATTGGTGGCTTTCTTGCAGACGTTTCATGACCCATCTAGCTAACATCATCAGTGCTAGAACAGAGCGGGGTCTGTGGAAAGGAAGGGGAAGGAGGAAGAAGAGGAGGACTAGCGCTTTCTGAGGTTGGTGGTTTTCCTACCTGTGTTTCATAACCCAGCTAGGGAGCAACACCAGTGCTGGAAGAAATGGGATTTGCTCTCATTTCGTACAGCGAATGACTTGACCTCTCTCGGTGTTGGTGGGAATCCTCTGAGGGGTTTCCTTGATTCAATCCAGTCGACCACTGTTCGGCTGCGGTGGAGTGGGGGAAATCCCTTCCCCCATCCTCCCACCCCACGGAACGTTGAACCCCAGCCCAAAGGGGACGCTGAAGAGACCCATCCTCCACAGCCTCCTTCTCCCCTCTTTCCCCCCTCCACGGTCCCGCTTGCCTTCAGCTCCTTGCTCAACTTGTTCAGCTTCCGGAAGAGGGCGAAGGCGGTGTTCTCCATCACCTCCGTCTTCAGCGTCTTGAAGCTCCCGTTCTTCCACTCCTCCCAGTGCACCTCCCATTCCTTCGTGATCTCCCAGACTTGCTGGATGTAATCCAGTTCCTGGCGAGCCCAGAAGACAAGCCAAAAACGTGAAGCCCGCCCTTGGGGCACCCGAGACCTTCCCTCTTCAGAAGACGGTCCACGGGAGGAGGTCCGCTCTCACCCTCTCCAGCTTCTGAAGGTCTTTGGAGGCGGGCTGGTCAATTTTGAAGATGCCCAGGTTGGAGCGCAAAGCGTTCTCCTCCTCCTTCATGGTGGCCAGTAACTGCCTCATGGCCAGGATCTGCTCCAGGGCAGCGTCCGCCGAGACGGCGCTGGTGAAAGGACCTGCCAGTGGAGAACGACAGAAGAGCTCAACTTCCGGTGCTTTCACTGGGGATACCAGCATGTTGGCTACACCTACTTCCCACCCAACCATTGCAGGCCTCTGCTTGCTTTATTTGTTTATTTGGTTTCTCAATGGCTTACGAGATGATAGGTATAAGTAAAAACATAGTTAGGAACACATGGATACAGGTAAGGAAGAGAAGAGAAGCAAACAGCCTGAAGGGGAAGGAGGGGCAGAAGCGGGGGCGGAGTCAAACAGGAAGCAGCCTAGAATCCCTACCTAATCACAAACAAACAAAGTCCAACCTCCCTTGAATCTGTAGAATTTATCTAACTCCTAGCATGTCCCGACCATTACTTGAGAAGATTCCTGCACAGAGGCTTTCAGCAATAAAGCAGTTTAGTTAGAAGATTCCCGCACAGAGGCTTTCAGCAATAAAGCAGTTTAGTTAGAAGATTCCCGCACAGAGGCTTTCAGCAATAAAGCAGTTTAGTTAGAAGATTCCCGCACAGAGGCTTTCAGCAATAAAGCAGTTTAGTTAGAAGATTCCCGCACAGAGGCTTTCAGCAATAAATAAAGCAGTTTAGTTAGAAGATTCCTGCACAGAGGCTTTCAGCAATAAAGCAGCTTAGTTAGAAGATTCCCGCACAGAGGCTTTCAGCAATAAAGCAGTTTAGTTAGAAGATTCCCGCACAGAGGCTTTCAGCAATAAAGCAGTTTAGTTAGAAGATTCCGCACAGAGGCTTTCAGCAATAAAGCAGTTTAGTTAGAAGATTCCCGCACAGAGGCTTTCAGCAATAAAGCAGTTTAGTTAGAAGATTCCCTGCACAGAGGCTTTCAGCAATAAAGCAGTTTAGTTAGAAGATTCCTGCACAGAGGCTTTCAGCAATAAAGCAGTTTAGTTAGAAGATTCCCACAGAGGCTTTCAGCAATAAAGCAGCTTAGTTAGAAGATTCCTGCACAGAGGCTTTCAGCAATAAAGCAGTTTAGTTAGAAGATTCCCGCTGAGAGGCTTTCAGCAATAAATAAAGCAGTTTAGTTAGAAGATTCCTGCACAGAGGCTTTCAGCAATAAAGCAGCTTAGTTAGAAGATTCCTGCACAGAGGCTTTCAGCAATAAAGCAGTTTAGTTAGAAGATTCCCGCAGAGGCTTTCAGCAATAAATAAAGCAGTTTAGTTAGAAGATTCCTGCACAGAGGCTTTCAGCAATAAAGCAGCTTAGTTAGAAGATTCCCGCACAGAGGCTTTCAGCAATAAATAAAGCAGCTTAGTTAGAATATTCCCGCACAGAGGCTTTCAGCAATAAATAAAGCAGCTTAGTTAGAATATTCCCAACACAGAGGCTTTCAGCACAAAGCAGCTTAGTTAGAATATTCCCGCACAGAGGCTTTCAGCAATAAAGCATTTTAGTTAGAAGATTCCCCGCACAGAGGCTTTCAGCAATAAATAAAGCAGCTTAGTTAGAATATTCCGCACAGAGGCTTTCAGCAATAAAGCAGTTTAGTTAGAAGATTCCCGCACAGAGGCTTTCAGCAATAAATAAAGCAGTTTAGTTAGAAGATTCCTGCACAGAGGCTTTCAGCAATAAAGCAGTTTAGTTAGAAGATTCCTGCACAGAGGCTTTCAGCAATAAAGCAGCTTAGTTAGAATATTCCCGCACAGAGGCTTTCAGCAATAAAGCAGTTTAGTTAGAAGATTCCTGCACAGAGGCTTTCAGCAATAAATAAAGCAGCTTAGTTAGAATATTCCCCTGACAGAGGCTTTCAGCAATAAATAAAGCAGCTTAGTTAGAATATTCCCGCACAGAGGCTTTCAGCAATAAATAAAGCAGCTTAGTTAGAATATTTCCCACAGAGGCTTTCAGCAATAAATAAAGCAGTTTAGTTAGAATATTCCCGCACAGAGGCTTTCAGCAATAAATAAAGCAGCTTAGTTAGAATATTCCCGCACAGAGGCTTTCAGCAATAAAGCAGTTTAGTTAGAAGATTCCGCACAGAGGCTTTCAGCAATAAATAAAGCAGCTTAGTTAGAAGATTCCTGCACAGAGGCTTTCAGCAATAAATAAAGCAGTTTAGTTAGAAGATTCCTGCACAGAGGCTTTCAGCAATAAATAAAGCAGCTTAGTTAGAATATTCCCGCACAGAGGCTTTCAGCAATAAAGCAGCTTAGTTAGAATATTCCCGCACAGAGGCTTTCAGCAATAAATAAAGCAGTTTAGTTAGAAGATTCCCGCACAGAGGCTTTCAGCAATAAAGCAGTTTAGTTAGAATATTCCCGCACAGAGGCTTTCAGCAATAAATAAAGCAGTTTAGTTAGAATATTCCCGCACAGAGGCTTTCAGCAATAAAGCAGTTTAGTTAGAAGATTCCGCACAGAGGCTTTCAGCAATAAAGCAGCTTAGTTAGAAGATTCCTGCACAGAGGCTTTCAGCAATAAAGCAGTTTAGTTAGAAGATTCCTGCACAGAGGCTTTCAGCAATAAAGCAGCTTAGTTAGAAGATTCCCGCACAGAGGCTTTCAGCAATAAATAAAGCAGTTTAGTTAGAAGATTCCTGCACAGAGGCTTTCAGCAATAAAGCAGCTTAGTTAGAAGATTCCTGCACAGAGGCTTTCAGCAATAAAGCAGCTTAGTTAGAATATTCCCGCACAGAGGCTTTCAGCAATAAAGCAGCTTAGTTAGAAGATTCCCGCACAGAGGCTTTCAGCAATAAAGCAGCTTAGTTAGAAGATTCCCGCACAGAGGCTTTCAGCAATAAAGCAGCTTAGTTAGAATATTCCCGCACAGAGGCTTTCAGCAATAAAGCAGCTTAGTTAGAAGATTCCTGCACAGAGGCTTTCAGCAATAAAGCAGTTTAGTTAGAAGATTCCTGCACAGAGGTTTTCAGCAATAAAGCAGCTTAGTTAGAATATTCCCGCACAGAGGGTTTCAGCAATAAAGCAGCTTAGTTAGAAGATTCCCGCACAGAGGTTTTCAGCAATAAAGCAGCTTAGTTAGAATATTCCCGCACAGAGGCTTTCAGCAATAAATAAAGCAGCTTAGTTAGAATATTCCCACACAGAGGCTTTCAGCAATAAAGCAGCTTAGTTAGAAGATTCCTGCACAGAGGCTTTCAGCAATAAAGCAGCTTAGTTAGAATATTCCCGCACAGAGGCTTTCAGCAATAAAGCAGCTTAGTTAGAAGATTCCCGCACAGAGGCTTTCAGCAATAAATAAAGCAGTTTAGTTAGAAGATTCCTGCACAGAGGCTTTCAGCAATAAATAAAGCAGCTTAGTTAGAAGATTCCTGCACAGAGGCTTTCAGCAATAAATAAAGCAGCTTAGTTAGAATATTCCCGCACAGAGGCTTTCAGCAATAAAGCAGCTTAGTTAGAATATTCCGCACAGAGGCTTTCACCAATAAATAAAGCAGTTTAGTTAGAAGATTCCTGCACAGAGGCTTTCAGCAATAAATAAAGCAGCTTAGTTAGAAGATTCCTGCACAGAGGCTTTCAGCAATAAATAAAGCAGCTTAGTTAGAAGATTCCTGCACAGAGGCTTTCAGCAATAAATAAAGCAGTTTAGTTAGAAGATTCCTGCACAGAGGCTTTCAGCAATAAATAAAGCAGTTTAGTTAGAAGATTCCTGCACAGAGGCTTTCAGCAATAAATAAAGCAGTTTAGTTAGAAGATTCCTGCACAGAGGCTTTCACCAATAAATAAAGCAGTTTAGTTAGAAGATTCCTGCACAGAGGCTTTCAGCAATAAAGCAGCTTAGTTAGAAGATTCCCGCACAGAGGCTTTCAGCAATAAATAAAGCAGTTTAGTTAGAAGATTCCTGCACAGAGGCTTTCAGCAATAAAGCAGTTTAGTTAAAAGATTCCCGCACAGAGGCTTTCAGCAATAAATAAAGCAGTTTAGTTAGAAGATTCCTGCACAGAGGCTTTCAGCAATAAAGCAGCTTAGTTAGAAGATTCCCCGCACAGAGGCTTTCAGCAATAAATAAAGCAGTTTAGTTAGAAGATTCCTGCACAGAGGCTTTCAGTAATAAAGCAGTTTAGTTTGAAGATTCCTGCACTTAGGCTTTCAGCAATAAAGCAGCTTAGTTAGAATATTCCCGCACAGAAGCTTTCAGCAATAAAGCAGCTTAGTTGGAAAATTCCCACACATTTGCTTTCAGCAATAAATAAAGCAGTTTAGTTAGAAGATTCCTGCACAGAGGCTTTCAGTAATAAAGCAGTTTAGTTAGAAGATTCCTGCACAGAGGCTTTCAACAATAAAGCAGTTTAGTTAGAAGATTCCTGCACAGAGGCTTCCAGCAATAAATAAAGCAGTTTAGTTGGAAGATTCCTGCACAGAGGCTTTCAGCAATAAAGCAGTTTAGTTAGAAGATTCCTGCACAGAGGCTTTCAGCAATAAATAAAGCAGTTTAGTTAGAAGATTCCTGCACAGAGGCTTTCAGCAATAAAGCAGTTTAGTTAGAAGATTCCGCACAGAGGCTTTCAGCAATAAATAAAGCAGCTTAGTTAGAATATTCCCGCACAGAGGCTTTCAGCAATAAATAAAGCAGCTTAGTTAGAATATTCCCGCACAGAGGCTTTCAGCAATAAAGCAGCTTAGTTAGAATATTCCCGCACAGAGGCTTTCAGCAATAAATAAAGCAGCTTAGTTAGAATATTCCCGCACAGAGGCTTTCAGCAATAAATAAAGCAGTTTAGTTGGAAGATTCCTGCACAGAGGCTTTCAGCAATAAAGCAGCTTAGTTAGAAGATTCCCGCACAGAGGCTTTCAGCAATAAATAAAGCAGTTTAGTTAGAAGATTCCTGCACAGAGGCTTTCAGCAATAAAGCAGTTTAGTTAAAAGATTCCCGCACAGAGGCTTTCAGCAATAAATAAAGCAGTTTAGTTAGAAGATTCCTGCACAGAGGCTTTCAGCAATAAAGCAGCTTAGTTAGAAGATTCCCGCACAGAGGCTTTCAGCAATAAATAAAGCAGTTTAGTTAGAAGATTCCTGCACAGAGGCTTTCAGCAATAAAGCAGCTTAGTTAGAAGATTCCGCACAGAGGCTTTCAGCAATAAATAAAGCAGTTTAGTTAGAAGATTCCTGCACAGAGGCTTTCAGCAATAAAGCAGTTTAGTTAAAAGATTCCCGCACAGAGGCTTTCAGCAATAAATAAAGCAGTTTAGTTAGAAGATTCCTGCACAGAGGCTTTCAGCAATAAAGCAGCTTAGTTAGAAGATTCCCGCACAGAGGCTTTCAGCAATAAATAAAGCAGTTTAGTTAGAAGATTCCTGCACAGAGGCTTTCAGCAATAAAGCAGCTTAGTTAGAAGATTCCTGCACAGAGGCTTTCAGTAATAAAGCAGTTTAGTTTGAAGATTCCTGCACTTAGGCTTTCAGCAATAAAGCAGCTTAGTTAGAATATTCCCGCACAGAAGCTTTCAGCAATAAAGCAGCTTAGTTGGAAAATTCCACACATTTGCTTTCAGCAATAAATAAACCAGTTTAGTTAGAAGATTCCTGCACAGAGGGTTTCAGTAATAAAGCAGTTTAGTTAGAAGATTCCTGCACAGAGGCTTTCAACAATAAAGCAGTTTAGTTAGAAGATTCCTGCACAGAGGCTTTCAGCAATAAATAAAGCAGTTTAGTTGGAAGATTCCTGCACAGAGGCTTTCAGCAATAAAGCAGTTTAGTTAGAAGATTCCTGCACAGAGGCTTTCAGCAATAAATAAAGCAGTTTAGTTGGAAGATTCCTGCACAGAGGCTTTCAACAATAAAGCAGTTTAGTTAGAAGATTCCTGCACAGAGGCTTTCAGCAATAAATAAAGCAGTTTAGTTAGAAGATTCCTGCACAGAGGCTTTCAGCAATAAATAAAGCAGTTTAGTTAGAAGATTCCTGCACAGAGGCTTTCAGCAATAAAGCAGTTTAGTTAGAAGATTCCCGCACAGAGGCTTTCAGCAATAAATAAAGCAGCTTAGTTAGAATATTCCCGCACAGAGGCTTTCAGCAATAAATAAAGCAGCTTAGTTAGAATATTCCCGCACAGAGGCTTTCAGCAATAAAGCAGCTTAGTTAGAATATTCCGCACAGAGGCTTTCAGCAATAAATAAAGCAGCTTAGTTAGAATATTCCCCCGCACAGAGGCTTTCAGCAATAAATAAAGCAGCTTAGTTAGAATATTCCCGCACAGAGGCTTTCAGCAATAAATAAAGCAGCTTAGTTAGAATATTCCCGCACAGAGGCTTTCAGCAATAAATAAAGCAGTTTAGTTGGAAGATTCCTGCACATTTTTGTTCTCAGGAGAGGATGATGGGCCGAGAGGGAGAGGAGATACCCACCATTCATGTCAAAGTCCTGGAGGAGATTTTGGGCTTTCTTCTTGAAGTCATCTGCACAGTGGATCAGGCCCGTCTTGAACTTCTCCTTGTGTTTTTTCAACATGGTCTCGCCGTCCAGGAGGCACTGTTGGAAAGCCAGCCACTCCGAATTCAGATCCCCCAGCAGCTGCAGCACCTGGCGGGACGGGAAACCAATCGGCGTTGAGCACAAAAGAGGTGGGGAACCAGCGGAGACAAGCACCCACAATGTTGTGACGGGAGTTGTGGGGTGTGTGGACCAACAAAATGAGGCCGGGCCAATCTAATACAGGGGGTCCTCAACTTACAAACAAAACCTGGGCCAGAATGTCCATTGCTAAGACATTGTTAAGTTAGCTGCTCCTGGTTTTGCAACGTTTTTTTTTTTTTTTTTTGGCTGAGGTTAAGCAAATCTCTGTGTTTGTTAAGTGAAACTCGTGTTCATTAAGCGAATCTGGCTTCCCCCACTGACTGTTTGTCAGAAGGACGCAAATGGCGGTAACGCGG
>NC_142025.1:119935269-119965269 GCF_049901735.1 Notechis scutatus
CTGCAACATGCTCCACACGGGGATGCCCTTGAAAGAGCATCCGGAAGCTCCAGTTGGTGCAAAATGCAGTAGCCCGCATGGTTTTGCGCAGACCCCAGTGTGCACAGGTATCACACTTCTCCTGCGGGAGCTGCATTGGTTGCCGATTTGCTTCCAGGTGCTCTTCGTCACCTTTAAAGCCCTTCGTGGCTTGGGACCAGGTGATCTGAGGGACCGTCTCTTGCCGGTCACATCCAGTGGTGGGCCACTGTCTGTTTGGACCGGTTCTAGTGAACCAGTAGTTCCCACGATCCTGTCCTATATTTCTGTCATTTTCAGCTCAGTTGATTCGCCCGACACAGTGTATTTCGTGCGCCTATTTCTATTCTATTCTATTCTATTCTATTCTATTCTATTCTATTCTATTCTATTCTATTCTATTCTTATTTCTACTCTATTCTTTATTCTATTCTATTCTTATTTCTATTCTATTCTAAATTCCTATTCTATTCTATATTCTATTCTAATATTCTATTATATTCTAAATCGTATTGAATTCTATTCTATTCTATTTTAAATTCCTATTCTAAATTCCTATTCTATTCTACATTCCTATTCTATTCTTATTTCTATTTCTATTTCTATTCTATTCTAAATTGTATTGAATCCTATTCTATATCCTGTTCTATTCTAAATTCCTATTCTATTCTAATTTCTATTTCTATTCTGTTTTATTCTACTCAGGCCATAAGTGGAGGACTACTTGAATTAAATGTGACTGATCAAAGCCAAGACGGACCGTTATCCCCCCCCCCACCTGCTCCCAGCCTGTGGCCGCAGCTGGATCTCATTGACGCAGTCCTTAATGGGAGGTCTCCAGAGGCAGAGCTGTACAAACATCCGACTCGCACAAAGGACACCCTGCATTTCGCCCCCCAGCTTGAACGCTTTCCCGCAATCGCTTTTGACATTTTTGCATGGAAACAGGGTTTTTCCATCTACCCGGCTGCTGCTCGCTTGCCACGGCTTGCGCGATGCTCAATTCCAGAGGGAGCGGGCAGGGCGGCGGCGCACGGCGCACGGCGGTCCTGCCGCCCCACAGCGGCGGGTGGAATGAGAAGTCTGCCAAAGGATCAGTGGGGAGAGGCAGGTTGCGTGGGAGGGGAGAGGAGGGGAGACTTTGTCCCTGCAGGCTTCGGTTGTTGTGCCGTATGAATGCCCTTCATTGGCAACCCCCGAGGCGCCCCGCGAATCATCTGCCCCGTGTCTGCCTCTTAATTACAATTAGAGTTGCCCTTCATAATTGATACGGTTACTACCCTTACACATCAATTGTAATTACAGGCAGTCCTTGACCTCCGACCCCAAGGGAGACCAAGTTTTCCAACACTAAGCGAGACAGTCATGAAGTGAACTTTGTCCCATTTTAGGACAGTTGTGAAGCGAATCACGGCCGCGGTAAGTTAGGAACACGGATGTTAAAGAGTTTCCTCGCTGAGTTTGCTTGTCAGGAGGCCCAGAAGGTTGCAGCCGTCATAAATAGGAGCCAGTTGCCAAATGTCCGAATTATAATCACGCGGCCGCAGGGATGGTTCAACGGTCGTAAAGTGTGAGGGCTTGTCGTAAGCTTCTTTTCACAGTGCCGTTGTGACATGGATTGGTCACTAAATCAATGGTTGTAACGGAATAGGAACCTTGGAGGTCTTCCAGTCTAACCCCCTGTTTAAGCAGGAAACATTCTTCCTAGAGAGTACCCTGCACATTTCTATCGTTCTTCCTAGAGAGTACCCTGCACATTTCTATCGTTCTTCCTAGAGAGCACCCTGCACATTTCTATCGTTCTTCCTAGAGAGTACCCTGCACATTTCTATCGTTCCTGCCCACTTGAGGCGGCCATTTGCTCAGAGGTGGGTTTCCACGCTCAGTTCTGCTTATCCTCTCCAGAAACCATTCCGGACCAGCGGTTTCATCTCCTTTTAATGACCCCATAATAATCCCTTGCATCCGGGTGGGGTCTGGGCCACTGAATGGAGCTGAGCGTTTTACTGACCAGATGCCCTTCCTGTTGCCAACGCGGAGTTTTATTCGGCAGATATATTCTCAGAGAGAGAAATATCTTCCTCTACCTAGGATCGAACTCACAGCCTCCGGATTGTTTCACCTCTAGGCCACCGCGCCACTCTCTGGACCAGAGAATTCTTCTGTCAAAATTGACCTCCTTGGAGATGCTGACTTGTCTTCTTGGGCCCTTGAGAAGATCTGAAATGGTCCCATGTGGGCCTGTGGCTTTGGGCCAGCCAGACCGAGTCAGCTGGTCCGATTCCTGGTCTGAAGAACCACTCCTGGGACCTTCAACCCTTCAACCTCCCGTTGAGCTGGCTCTTCGTGGACATCGTCCAGTGGCCACACCTGTTTCAGCAGCGACATCCAGCTGGTGGGATTCAACTGGTTTGGACCGGTTCACCTGAACCGGTAACCCTATAGCCCTGCACACCGGGGCCGCAGCAGGAGGTAAGTATTATAGCTAAAAATGGTCTTTTCTAAATGATGGGTGTGCACCTGTGGAGCAAACTGGCGCCATCCTCAAGGACCTGAACCAGTGATGGTATTCTATTACTGGTTCGACCCGGTTCTAGTGAACCAGGAGCACCGATGAGCAGCGGAGACCGAACCGATTCTCTCCTCCTCTCTGCTGTTGGGCCCACCCATCCCACCTGGGCTCCCATGCTCACTTTCATCCTCCGCTTTTGAAGCGCAGCGGCTTTGCGTGGCACAGCCGAGTGCCACGCGGCGGCTGCTGAAGCGACCGGGAGAGTGCAGGCTTGCAGGAGGTGCGTCCGGGACGCCTCTGTGCCTGCGCAAAGCGCGGCATTCGGTACACGTGCGCGTGCAAAGCGTGTACACGCGCGGCAAAGCGCGCCCACCAAGCCACGCCCACCAAACCAGCGGAAGACGATTTCGAAACACCCCCCCCCCAATTGGAACGTTCTCCTCACCATCCGTGCCTCATGCGCGCGCACGCAAACACGTTATTAGCGTCGTGCCGACAAGGTTTTTCAAGCATCTAATTGCTGAACGGACTTAAAGGTTTGCCACAGATAAAGCACCTCTTCACGAAGCGCCTAATTAACGCGTGAAAATTCACACCTCAACCTGCGGAGGGCCACCAACCTGGAGGGGGGAAATGGATCCATTCCCGGAGTGGGGGGGGGAGGACAGGTCTATCAAAGGCTAGGAGGCCTCAAGGAGACTCCATGCTGCCTCCGAGGTCGGGGTGCAGGGGAGAGGCCCCCATTGACTATTTGTTGTGGGGTGGGGATTCTGGCAGGTGAGGGGAACACCTTCTCCTGCTGTGAGGCGCTCAGAGGCATCTCCTAAGTTGCCATGGGAAACCAGTGCCGGGTCTGATCCAATGGGCCTTGATCTGATCCAATGCTTCATGGGGTTTTATAGAAAGAGCAGTTGCTGGAACTGGGCATGCCTCGCTTAAGGAAGAGAAGGAGCAGGGGTGACATGATAGCAGGTCTTCCAGTATTTGAGGGGCTGCCCCGAAGAAGGGGAGGGGGTCCACCTATTCTCCGAACCGGCACCTGAAGGCAGGATAAGAAACAACGGCTAGAAAGTCATCAAGGAGGGAAGCAACCTGGAACTAAGGAGGAATTTCGTGACGGTGAGAACAATTAAGCAAGGGAAGTTCTTGCCATCAGAAGTTGTGGGTGCTCCATCACTGGAGGTTTTTAAGAAGAGATTGGACAACGATTTGTCTGGAATGGTCTAGGGTCTTCCTGTTTGAGCAGGGGGCTGGACTAGAAGACCTTCAAGGCCCCTTCCAAGCCTGTTATTCTATTCTATTCTATTCTATTCTATTCTATTCTATTCTATTCTATTCTATTCTATTCTATTCTATTCTATTCTATTCCTATTCTATTCTATTCCTATTTTATTCTATTCTATTCCTATTCTATTCTAATTTATTCTATTCCAATCCATTATTCTATTCCATTCCATTCCATTCGAATCATATTGTATTTCAATCCATTATTCTATTCTATTCTATTCTATTCTATTCTATTCTATTCTATTCTATTCTATTCTATATTCTATTCCTATTCTATTCCATTCTATTCCATTCCATTCTATTCTTATTCCTATTCTATTCCTACTCTATTCTATTCTATTCTATTCTATTCTGTATTCTATTCCTATTCTATTCTAATTTATTCTATTCCAATCGATTATTCTATTCTATTCCATTCCATTCCAATCATATTGTATTTCAATCAATTATTCTATTCTATTCTATTCTATTCTATTCTATTCTATTCTATTCTATTCTATTCTATTCTATTCTATTCTATTCCATTCCACTCTATTCTTATTCCTATTCTATTCCTAATCTATTCTAATTTATTCTATTCCAATCCATTATTCTATTCTATTCTATTCTGTATTCTATTCCTATTCTATTCTATTCTATTCTATTCCTATTCTATTCTAATTTATTCTATTCCAATCCATTATTCTATTCCATTCCATTTCATTCCAATCATATTGTATTTCAATCCATTATTCTGTTCTATTCTATTCTATTCTATTCTATTCTATTCTATTCTATTCTATTCTATTCCATTCCATTCCATTCCATTCCATTCCATTCCATTCCATTCCATTCCATTCTTATTCCTATTCTATTCTAATTTATTCTTTTTCAATCCATTATTCTATTCTATTCTATTCTATTCTATTCTATTCTATTCTATTCTATTCTATTCTATTCTATTTTATTCTGTTCTGTTCTGTTCTGTTCTATTCTGTTCTATTCTGTTCTATTCTATTCTACTCTAATTCAATACTTTATAATTCATTCTATTCTTCTATATTTTATTAGTCTTTCTCTTCTATTATTTTATATTCTATTCTAATTCTACATTTTATTATTCATTGTATTCCTCTTCCCGCTGCAATGTCCTACCAGTCAATGACTACTTCAGCTTCAACCGCAACAATACAAGAGCACACAACATGATACAAACTCAATATAAGCCACTCCAAACTTGATTGCAGAAAGTACGACTTCACCAACAGAGAGGTCAAGGCCTGGAACGCACTCCCTGACTCTGTAGTTACATCCTCAAACCCCGACTCCTTTAACCTAACACTATCCACGATTGACCTCACCCCATTCCTAAGAGGTCTGTAAGGGGCGTGCATAAGCGCACCGTCGTGCCTCCTTGTCCCTGTCCTATGGTCCTCATTTGTTCGTACCCAATTCCTGTATTCTTACTCGTGTTTATACTTATACCTATTATCTTGTAAGCAATTGACAAATCAAATGAATGAGATAAATGAATAAAATTCCCACTCTACGCTATTCTACTCTATTATCTGCAAGACATCACAATGGCTACTAATCAGGACGGGTTTAAATGAGAATTGGAATACTTCAAGGAGGTCTCTTGAAGTTCCTTAGAACCCTTCAAGGCATCCCTGGGTTGGTGTCAGCCGGATGGCGGCCGGTTTTCCTCCACCCCAGAGCTCGAGAGCACCCTTACCGAGCGGTATCAGCGTCGAAGGATGAGACCAGCGGGTTGAGGTGCCGGTAACGGTTGATAAAGGCATCTTTGTTGACCTCCCAAATCTCTCGGTAGCGGTCCCAGGTCTTCAGGTAGCCCTGGAGAAGGCCAGCGTTGGTCTGCATGCCGCCGCTGATCTGAGTCTGGATTTTCTTGATGTCTTCATCCCGCTCTGAGGAACAAGGAACAGCAGAGTCACCCAGGACTTCCCAAGACTCCTCGCCAATAAGTCCCACGCTGTAGAGGGGAGTGGGGCTCTACCGGTTCGCCCCGGTTGGAGGGAACCGGTAGCTAATTTTATAATTTTTAATGACTGGTTTAGCGAACTGGCAAATCCCAACTCTGGCTGGCCCCGCCCATCCCAGGAGGCCCCGCGCGGCCTGTTTTGGGTGCCAGGTAAGTTCAGGGCCCGCACGGAGGCTCGGGGAGGGCGAAAAACAGATCTCCCAGAGGCTCTGGAAGGCTGGAAACAGGGCTGGGGAGGGGGTTGGACTAGATGACTTCCAAGGTCACTTCCCACTCTGTTATTCGGGGCAACCTGATCTACTCAAATAGGGGCTCGAATGAAATCGGTAAAATATAAATTCAACCCAGAAGAGAGGTGATTCCTCAGGTCACCTAGCGCTTTGCCGAGGTGCGAACCAGCACCGAGAAATCGTCCCTGGAGTCCTACTAAGTTTGGTGGAGGAAGCAGAGGTGTTGACTCCATAGCTACTTGGTCACAGCCTTCTGGATTAGCTGAAGTTCCCAGTTATGGGGTACCCGACCGTTCCCTTTGGCGTGAGGAACAGAAGTGGGCTGCTACCGGTTCGCACTGGTTCAGGCGAACTGGTTGTTAATTTTATGGTCGGTTTGGTGAACTGGCAAATCCCACCCCTGGCTGGCCTCATCCACCCCACTCCTTGGATCATAGCTAAGTGATCGGGCAGAGTCCACGCACTCAGAGACATCGTCTGAGGTCCTGTGTCTGGACCCCAACTGACCTTGGTGGAACGGGGTGTTGTGGCTCGCCGGCAGCCGGTGCAGTCGGCAGTGGGATCGGACAGTGGGAAGAATGGGGAACAGTCAGGGAGACCGGAGAGGACTCGAATGAGGGTCCTGCGTCTGATACAGAGATGGGGCCAGGACCGTGTGGGACTGGGGTGCTGACTCCGGAGCCTGGTAGCAGCGAGGCAGAGGAACAAGGGGAGCCTGTTCCCAGGGCGCGTGTGCGCAGAACTGCTAGAAGGCGAGAGCAGCTGAGACAAAAGGGGCAACTTGGGAGTAAGGCTGGGAGGTGATTGCCCCTCCCATAAGGGATAAAGGACAGGCAAAGATGATGAAACCTTTGCAGGAAGCAAAGTTGTTCGATCAGTTCAGAGTCATCCTTGAAGGTTGGGGCTTTTTTTGTACTTTTGATTGGTTTCTTTTCTAGTTAATTGGATATTTCTGTTTTTGGCAGCACTTCACAGAACTGAAAGGTGTGTGCTTATCTCGGGGGACTTTTTGAGATTAATTCTGGCTGGGAATGAAAACAATTTCCCAGCCTTGCAATAAAATAAGTCTTGTTTTTTAAAATATGTGTTCACGTAATTACGGTTTAGGAAGCCTGGGTCAGAACGTGGGGACAGGTGACCCACCTCAAGAGGCTGCCTTACCCACAAGGACGGAAATGGGGTCACGGGCAAACTTGCGCCGGATGAGGATCTCCGGAAGGTGCCGGAAGACCGTGATGCTGGAGATCAGGTGGGAGCTGATGTCATTGACCATACTTGCCAGCTGGAGAAGCGAGGGGGAGAAGGCCACCTAGGGGAAGAGAAACCAGCCAAGGGTGTCAGGGTTCCAGGCGGTTGCCCGAATAAAAACCATGAGCCTCGAGCCAAGCTTCAAAAGAATTCAAAAGATTTATTAGGAGCAACATGCTGGCATTATCCCAGTGGAAGCCAACTCTGACTCCCGTGATTTATGGTCACCTGTGACCCTGTTTCCCCCCTCCCCCCACCAGGTGTTTCATCCATCAGATTCTCCAATGAAGGGGATTTTCTCGGGTAGAAGTTCCGGGAGCCTAAGCAACCATCTTTGTAAGATACTCATGGAATGTACTTCTGGTTGCTTGTGGCAACTTGAAAACAGGCGTAGGAATTCTTTACAAGTGGACACAGGGGGGTCAACAAGGAGACCTCTCGAGGTCTACCAAGAAACAAGGCCTGGGGCAGAAGAAAGAAAAATCAAGGTTAAATTTGGGGTCCCCGGACGCACAACTCTGCTAGAGATGAAAGGGCAAGCAGCTGAGGACAAGACCACGAGCTCAAGAGAAGGTGGACCCGTTTTTAAGTCCTCGGTGAAAGAACCTTCACAGGAGCTCGGCGTGTCCCGTTGTCCTTTGATTCTGCAACAAGCCGAGGTCTAACCTTCATCGGCCACGGAGGAGAACGGTTGCTCTTAGATGCGAGAAAGCCTCCGGGGCTCACCTGGGGAGCCTGCCCAGGTGAACTGTCCTGCAGAATGACCTTGACCCTGAAGAGCGGGTTGGGGCTGGTCTTGCCATCGCCGTTGATGGCCCTGGAGAGTTCCATCAGGGACCACTTGACGTTGAGCCGCAGGGCGTCCTCCATCATCCGGTTCATCCTGACCGTGTAGTTGAACCAATGCTGCTGGACCTGGTGGGAGAAGAGTTGGGGAAGAAGCGGGTGGGGATGGGGAAAAGCCCACTGGGAATCTGCAGAAGAAGGCCTCGACCGGCCCACTAAAGGTGAGCAGAAGAAAGATTCCCTCGGGATTCCAAAGAGGCCTTCAACATCCATGGCCAGGGCAGCCGCTGGGTATCTCCAGGTCAAGGGACAACGTAGCCCCTCCAACCACACGAGGCCTTCACTGAAGCTCCAGGGGGGGCACCACCCTAGGAAGCCATTCCAGTGGATCTCTGGCCATCAATTCCCAGGAGGAGGCAGACTCGGAAGAAGATGGAGAGACAGCATGAAAGAAACATCAAAGGAGGAGGAGGAGGAGGGGAGGAGGAGGAAGAAGCAGAAGCAGAACAACCAGCAGCCGAAGCAGAAGGAGGAAAAAGAAGAGCAGGAAGGAAAAAAGAAGAGGTGCAAGAAAGGAGGAAGAAGGAAGAATAAAAAGAGGAAAAGGAAGAAGAGGAGGAGGAAGAAGTAAAAGAAGAGGAATAAGAGGAGGAGGAGGAAGAAAAGGAAGAAGTAGAACAAGAAAAAATAATAACAATAACAAAACAACAACAACAACAATAATTTCTGAAGGCATCACACAGGGGTTCAGCCCAGTGTCCTTCAGGCAGCTGCTCATGAAGATTTATTTCCCTCGCCAAAAGATACTCGCTGGTCCTCCTCACCTCCGACCCATCATTCTTGAAGACTTCGTACGTCTGCCGCATGATGGCAATGCTGCCCTCGTGGAAGGTGACCAGCTTCTTCTGGACTAGGTCCCGGTGGTCTTTCTGGTCCTCTTCAAACTCCAGGTCGTTGTAGATCCGCTTCCCAGTGATCCGGACCAGCAGAGCCTCACTCATCTGCTGGGCGTGGCGTGCAATGGCCAAGGTGGCCGCTTTGTATTCGTTGACAATGTTCTGGACCTGTGGGAAAAGGGAGGGACAATCAGGAGAGGAGATGGAAGAAGAAGACCCACGGAGGCTGGGAAGAGGTGGCTCCTAGTTGGGCCTGGAGGGCCACACTGAGAATGGCAAGAGGAGAAGGCAGGACTGGCCCAAGAGCATCTCCTCTGTCCTGGAGAACACGGTCGGAGGAGCAGGAGCTTTGGCCTCAAGAGGTGGTTGATGGTCACCAAAGAGGACAACCAAGGCAGAGGTGAGGCCTCCTTGAGGACCGGCAAGGAAAGGCGAATGCCATAATTTCCACAATAGGGGGACTGAGGGGGAGTAGAACCTCCTTCTGAGGAAAGAGGTCCTCCATCCTCCATCTTTGTCCGTATGTCCTCCATCTTTCACTGTGCCCCCGTATGGAGTGGACAAAGAAGCTGGGAGTGCGGCAGATCTGCTACCCAGGGAGTTTTGGCCCCGGGATTCGTGTCCCTCAAGGCACCCTGGTCCCTGAGGGCCAAGGAAGCCACATCCCCACCTTGCTGGCGTGGAGACGACACTCCGAGATGAAGACCGTGCTGGCCCCCTTGAGGGACCAGTGGAGTTTCTTGAGGCCAGGTTGGATCTTTCGGTCCAGGTAGCGGATGCGTTCCCGGAACAGACCCCTCTCCTCGGCAGACAACAGGCTGATGATCCTGGGAACCCAAAAATAGGGTGGAAGTTGTTAAGATCCAACTCTTTCTTCCCCCAGGATGGGAAAAGAGCCAAATTGTGACGCATTCCAGGCCTTGCCGTCAAAATACATTATGCAGCAGCTGGTCTTCCAGCCAGATGTTCCTCATTTCCACAAATCACTCCCACCTCTGGTTCTGGCAGAGACAGGCCTGCTGGAGATTGCTCAGCCTCTGAGAGCTTTGGGTTTCCTTAAGGACAACCGGGAAATTTTGCCTAACTTTGCCTAAATTTTGCCTAAACTTTGAAAGTTCCCCCAAGGATCCTTCATAACGGATCTTCGATGCAAGATTGCTTTGTTGAAGTGGACTTCAACTCTCAGAGTTCCCCAGCCAGCATGGTTGAAGTCCACCCACCTTAAGCATGGAATTCTGGGAGATAAAGTCCACCCATTTTAAGCATGGAATTCTGGGAGATGGAAGTCCACCCATTTTAAGGATGGAATTCTGGGAGATGAAGTCCACTTATCTTAAGCATGGAATTCTGGGAGATGAAGTCCACCCATTTTAAGCATGGAATTCTGGGAGATGAAGTCCACTTATCTTAAGCATGGAATTCTGGGAGATGAAGTCCACCCATTTTAAGCATGGAATTCTGGGAGATGGAAGTCCACTTATCTTAAGCATGGAATTCTGGGAGATGGAAGTCCACTCATAAGCGTGGAACTCTGGGAGTTGAAGTCCACCCATTTTAAGCATGGAATTCTGGGAGATGAAGTCCACCCATTTTAAGCATGGAATTCTGGGAGATGAAGTCCACTTATCTTAAGCATGGAATTCTGGGAGATGGTCCACTTATCTTAAACATGGAATTCCACCCATTTTAAGCATGGAATTCTGGGAGATGAAGTCCACCCATTTTAAGCATGGAATTCTGGGAGATGAAGTCCACTTATCTTAAGCATGGAATTCTGGGAGATGGAAGTCCACTCATAAGCGTGGAATTCTGGGAGATGGTCCACTTATCTTAAGCATGGAATTCTGGGAGATGAAGTCCACCCATTTTAAGCATGGAATTCTGGGAGATGAAGTCCACCCATTTTAAGCATGGAATTCTGGGAGATGAAGTCCACTTATCTTAAGCATGGAATTCTGGGAGATGGAAGTCCACCCATTTTAAGCATGGAATTCTGGGAGATGAAGTCCACTTATCTTAAGCATGGAATTCTGGGAGATGGAAGTCCACTCATAAGCGTGGAACTCTGGGAGTTGAAGTCCACCCATTTTAAGCATGGAATTCTGGGAGATGAAGTCCACTTATCTTAAGCATGGAATTCTGGGAGATGGAAGTCCACCCATTTTAAGCATGGAATTCTGGGAAATAAAGTCCACTTATCTTAAGCATGGAATTCTGGGAGATGAAGTCCACTTATCTTAAGCATGGAATTCTGGGAGATGGAAGTCCACCCATTTTAAGCGTGAAACTCTGGGAGTTGAAGTCCACATGTCTTAAAGTGCCCAACATTGAGAAGCCCTGTCTTAGACCCTCCATCCTTCCCTCTTCCGTGCCTTGGTAACATATTAGCCTACAGACCCATTACTCCCAGTCCCTCCCTCCCTCCCTGGCCCTAACCATGTGGGATACGGGTGACGGTAACAGGAAGGCCCAGGCCTGCGTCCGTCCTTCCTGAGTGAAATCTGCACATTGGATGAAAGCAGGCCGCCCGCATCCTGCCCATCTCTCCCCACCCCAAATTAACGTCTGAGGAGAGAAAATAAAACAGGCGCAAAAGACAAGCTTCAGTCCCGACCGAAAAAAAACACAGCTGCCAAGAGAAAGCTCGTTGCAAGCCACGCTTCCTCGGCGGAGCCAACACGCTTCCAGGAGGAAAACGAAAACCAGGGATCCCTCCTTGCCAAACCCACCTCCACAAGGAGCATCTCCCAGGAGTCAGTTGAAATGGCCTCCCCTCCCCTGGCCTCTCCTGGAGGAAGACGCCCTTCCCTCTCTGATTTGGGGTATTGCCCTCCTTCTGGGTCTCCTGCTGGAGCGGGTTGTGTGTTTGTGTGTGTGCGCGTGTTGGGCTAGATACCGTGATGGCGAACCTATGGCACGCGTTGCCACAGGTGGCACATGGAGCCCCTCCCTCTCTGCAGTGCATGCGTGTGGGGGGGGGAGGGCGCGTGTATGCACAACGTTTAAGGCATATGCCCGTTCCACATTCCCTGTTTTGGGCCTAGTAGGCCTCCCTGCAGCTTCCTGGGAGCAAAAACAGGCCACGTGGGGAGGGGGGCGGGAGGTGCACCACACACACACACACACACACACACACGCTGCCCGTTTTGCTCCCAGGAGGCTGCAGGGAGGCCTACTAGGCCCAAAACGGGCGTGGGCAGGGGTTGCGCATGTATGCGCAGGGGAGCATGGCGGGGGGGGAGGGTCGCGTGCGCATGTGCAGGGGTGGGGCAAGGAGTAGCCATGGGGACATTGCATCAGGGGTGCAGACACACATGCACACTGTCGCCTGCCCACGCATGCGCTTTCGGCACAGGATGACAGAAAGGTTTAGCCAGGGGTGGGATTCAAATGTTTTAACAACCGGTTCTGTGGGCGTGGCTTAGTTGGTGGACGTGGTTTGGTGGTCCTGTGACTGGCTGGGCGTGGCCAACTCAACATCATTCACATGGAGGCACACATCTCCTCGCCTGGCCTCTCGTGACTGTGGGGATGCTGCAACAGTCGTAAGTGTGAAAAATGGTCATAAGTCACTTTTTTCAGTGCCATTGTAACTTTGAAGGGTCCCTCCACACAAGCAAAGGAGGAAAAAAAAAACTCCAGAGAAGTTCCAGAGACAGGAAGTCTAGTCCTGCCAAGAATGTAATAAGGGTTAACAAGAGAGGCAGTTTCTGTCAGCAACACCAGAATGTTTCCTTCCTGCCTTCCTTACAGGATTAGGCCAGTAATTTCTTCTAACAACCAGTTCTCCGAACTGCTTAGAATGTTAACAACCGGTTCTAGCGAATAGGTGCGAACTGGTAGAATCCCACCCCTGGGTTTAGCCGTCACTGAACTAGGAGGCGTTCCAATTCAGTTATTCTGTTGGTCTCTCCCCCCACCCGCCAAGGTTGTGAGCCCGCCTAGATTGTCTGCATTATGTGGACTGATCTAAGGTCCTCTTGTTTGGGAGGAAGTAGGCGAGTGAATCATGGCAGGAACACCGTCGTTAAGTGGATCCTGGGTTTCTCACTGACTTTCAGAAGGTCGCCAAAGGGGAATCCCATTAACCCCAGGACACTGCAACCATCATAAATGGGATCCACTTGAGCCAGTTGAGGTAGATGTCTACCCTCCCACAAGATCGGACAGGGATTACAGACCCCATAACAGCAGAACAGAAATCAAGAGGAGGCCGTGAGGACCTTCCAAACTTCCTGGGAGACGCAGAGCTACTAACCTGTTGTAGTCTATGGCCACCAGCAGGAGGTTCTCCCTCAGGTTCCTCAGGTCTTCCTTCCGTTCGTACACCTCCACCACGTAATGCGGGATCTCGAATAGCACTCTCTCCCAGTAGTGGATTTCCACAAATAACTTTAGCAGGTGCCTGGAGGAGGAGAAAGAGAAGAAGGAGGAGGAAGGAGGAGAAGGAGAAGGGACAAGGAGGGGAGAAGGAGAAGGAAGAAAGGGAAGCAGAAGGAGACAGAAGGAGGAGGAAGAAGAGGAGAAGGAAGAAAGAGAGGGGGGAGGAGGAAGAGTAGAAGAAAGAAGGAGAAGGAAGAAGGAGAGGGAGAAGGAGGAAGAGGAGAAGGAGAAGGAAGGAGGAGAAAGAGAAGGAAGAAGGAGGAGAGCGAGAAAGAGGAGAAGGAAGGAAAAGGAGAAGGAAGGAAGAGAAGAAGGAGAAGGAAGAAGGGAGCATGGAAGGACCCATGAGACGAGGGTAGAACACCAGGGCAACAAGGTCTTCTCCGGTTCTTCCCTTTTTCACTCACTTGTCAAAATTGATGTCCAACATGCCCGGCATCTCGGCACTCGGGATGAGGAGAGGGGTATCCAGACGCTTCAAGCTGTCCTTGTCCAAGCCTTGGGTCCACTCGTGGAAGGTCTTCCTCTCGATCTCATCCATGGCCTGCACCAGAAGCTGGTAGGTCTGGAAGCTTTCTTCTCCGGTCCCGATGTGAGGGATGAAGTGGGCTTTGCTGAGACACTGGCCAAAGAGGGAGAGGAAGGGACTGTGGAAGAATACCCGGCGGAGCTTGGAGGGCAGGGTTGAAGGCGTCATCAGTGCAGCATCCCCGTGTTGCCACAAGAGATCCAAGTTCAGCCTCCCTCGAATTCCGTTCAGACCCTTATCAATTTAGTGCTGACTATTAATTGATTAGATTCTTGGGTACAGAGAGTTCTCGGCTTACAACCTTTTGTTCAATGACCATTTGAAGTTACGACAGCACTGACTTATGACCGTTTTTCACACTGACGGCCATTGCAACTGGTCCCCGTGGTCACATGTTCAAATTTCAAAGGCTTGGCCACTGCTTCGTTTCATGACGGTCGTGATCCTCCTTTTGCGACCTTTTGACGAGCAAAGTCAAGGGGGAAGCCCAATTCGTTTACCGACCACGTGACTAACTTAACAACGGCAGGGATTCGCTTAACAATGGCGGCAAGAAAGGGGGTAAAAATGGGGCAAAACTCACTTAATGTCTTGCTTAGCAATGGAAATTTTGAGTTGAATTGTGGTCACGAGTTGAGGACCACCTGTAACAATTTCTGGCCAAGTGGGGAAAGGTTTTGTGTGCAGAGCGTATCAGGAGAGGCCAAAAGGCAAAAGAAGGCCATAAATTACAGGTAGTCCTCGATTTATGATGACTGAACGCAAATTTTCTGCTACAGTCAGACTGCAGGTTAAGTTAACCTTGTCCCATTTTACGACCTTTCTGGCTACAGTCGTTAAGTGAATCGCTGCACTAACACAGTTGCTAAGTGAACCTGAATTTCTCCTTGACTTCGCTTGTGATCCTGGGACACAGTGACCGTCATAAATCCGAGTCCCTTGCCCAACGCCGGAATTTTGATCATGGAGGTTGCAAGAGTCCTAAGTGTGAAAGATGGTCACGAGTCCCTTTTCTCAGTGCCGTCGTAACTCCAAGCGGTCACTAAATGAATTGTTGCAAGTTGCAATTCCTTGGGAAGCTACCACGCCCCTGGCAAAGGCGGCCATGGTTGCGTGTGTGACATCCTAACGGTAACGACCATGGTCTCCTCCTGGCACCTGCTCAGGGATTGGCAAAAGCTGGCAGGAGCCCATTCCCTTCCTGGCTGCCAACCCCAGCTCCCATGCTCCACTTCCCCGAGGGTTTCGCTCGCCTGGCCCTCCGCTCAGTCAACAGGAAACTGAGGAATCCATTCCACCCCCCCCAGTGCCCATGAAAACGCGCTCAGGTGGGCGTAATGAACAAAACAACACATGCCACCTAGGAAAAAGAGTGCCAACGGCCGGTGCCAAGAGAAAAAAATAAAGACATGTTTTTCGGAAAAACCAGCTAAGCATCGGTTGAGTCAGCTGTGCCACGTGTTGCCAATTCGCCCAGCGTGGGGTCACTTCGTCAGAGCTGGCGAGGGGCATCGAACTGGGGGAGGGGGCGTGGGGGGGGCTACACCCCATGCCCTCCCAAGAACGGGAGGGGAGGGGCATCAGCCGACGAACGCATCCCCCTCCCCCCCACTCTTCAAAACCTGCTCCGGCAGGTGCCGCGTTGGGGGAGCCATCTTGCTTTCCATCCACGGTGGGGCAAGCCGATCGCCTCGGGTGCTTAGGAAGCACAACGCCCATAAGGCACAGCCCATAAAACCAGATGGGGAATGGTGTGTGGGGGTTGAATACGCGGGGGGCGGTGTTTCGGGTTGGGGGGATAAGAGAGAGGAGAAGAAAAGAGCACCACGGGTGAAGTCCACACGTCTCAAGCGTGGAATTCTGGGAATTGAAGTCCGTCCATCTTGAGCATGGAATTCTGGGACTCGAAGTCCACACGTCTTAAGCGTGGAATTCTGGGAATTGAATGTCCATCTCTTTTAAGCAGGGAATTCTAGGAGTTGAAGTCCATCCATCTTGAGCATGGAATTCTGGGAGTTAGTCTAAGCATCTTACAGTAAGTGCGGAATTCTGGGAATTGAAGTCCGTCCATCTTGAGCATGGAATTCTGGGACTCGAAGTCCACTCATTTTAAGCGTGGAATTCTGGGAGTCGAAGTCCACCTTATCTTAAGAGTTATTAAGATTGAGAAACCCTGCTGTAGAAGGTGCGGGCTCCTTCTCACCTACTCCAGAGGGTAAGACGAGAAAGGAATGAGGTGAGATATCAATAGGTGAGACATTAGGAAGGACTTGTTGACAGGGAGAGCTGTCAATCCAATCGGTGGAACTGATTGACAGAGAGGAATTTCTTCCCCTTCCCGAGGTTTTTTCAAACGGAGGCCGAACGGTCATCGAGTGCAGTGCACGAGAGGGTGTGAATTCTGCAGTGTAAAGGGGGGTTGGGCTGGATGACCTCTTGAGACTCTTCCAACTCTTTGTGATGCCCGTCTCGACAAATGGTGAAACAGTGCTGTGCCGTCGGTTTCGTACAAATGGTGAAATAGTGTTGTGCCATCAGTTTCGTGACCTGGTTGAGTTCGTAAGATGGACATGAGCAGCAAGGGACACCAACGGGACTCCGAGGCCAAGGCGGGAGGGTGGGGAGGGAAGCAAAGGGTGGCACGAGAGCCGAGTGAGGAAGCCACGGTGGGCCAACGCAGAAAGCCAACCTGGAGGCCAGATGGGCTGACCGGCGGGAGGCTGGCCCACCCAATCCATACCCCAGTTAAGGAACCACCAACTCAGACAAACAATCCAGCTGTAAACAACGAATCAAGGAACCATCGAAGACACTCCCACCAACCCTGACAAAGCAAGTATATAAACAGAGCAAACCCCCTTCCCTTCTAGCACTGATGTTGTTCCCTAGTCGGGTCATGAAACGTCTGCAAGAAAACCGCCAAGCTCAGAGAGCAACAAGGACCTCCACAGCCCTCCTCCTCCTCCTCCTCTTTTTCTCTTCATCTTCCCTCTGTTCCTCCTCCTCTTCTTCTACCTCCTCCTGTTCCTCCTCTTCTCCTTCCATCACTTCACACATCCCATTCCCTTCTAGCACTGATGATGTTACCTCGTTGGGTCATGAAATGTCTGCAAGAAAACCACCAAGCTCAGAGAGCAACAAGGACCTCCACAGCCCTCCTCCTCCTCCTCCTCCTCCTCCTCCTCCTCTTTTTCTCTTCATCTTCCCTCTGTTCCTCCTCCTCTTCTTCTACCTCCTCCTGTTCCTCCTCTTCTCCTTCCATCACTTCACACATCCCATTCCCTTCTAGCACTGATGATGTTACCTAGTCGGGTCATGAAACGTCTGCAAGAAAACCACCAAGCTCAGAGAGCAACAAGGACCTCCTCCTCCTCCTCCTCCTCCTCCTCCTCCTTTTTCTCTTCATCTTCCCCCTGTTCCTCCTAATCTTCCTCCACCTCCTCCTGTTCCTCCTCTTCTCCTTCCATCACTTCACACATCCCATTCCCTTCTAGCACTGATGATGTTACCTAGTCGGGTCATGAAACGTCTGCAAGAAAACCACCAAGCTCAGAGAGCAACAAGGACCTCCTCCTCCTCCTCCTCCTCCTCCTCCTCCTCCTCCTCCTCCTCCTCCTCCTCCTCCTCCTCCTCCTCCTCCTCCTCCTCCTCCTCCTCCTCCTCCTCCTCCTCCTCCTTTTCTCTTCATCTTCCCCTGTTCCTCCTAATCTTCCTCCACTTCCTCCTGTTCCTCCTCTTCTACTTCCATCACTTCACACATTCCATTCCCTTCTAGCACTGATGATGTTCCCTAGTCGGGTCATGAAATGTCTGCAAGAAAACAGCCAAGTTCAGAGAGCAACAAGGACCTCCACAGTCCTCTTCCTCCTCCTCCTCCTCTTCTTCTACCTTCTCCTCCTTCCCCTACTCCACACATCCCACTTCCTTCCAGGGCTGATGATGTTACCTAGGGTGGTGAAACGTCTGCAACCAAAACACCAAGCTGAGGGGCCCGCCAAGGGCCTCACAAGGACCTGTACAGCTAGTCCTTGACTTACAACCATTCATTTAGTGACTGTTCAATGTTGCGACTGCACCGAGAAAGCGACTTGTGACCATTTTTCATGCTTACAACCATTTCAGAAGAATTCCCCCCCACCCCACCCCCGTGGGACATGATCAAATTTCAGTTGCTTGGCAACCAATTCACGTTTACGACAGCTGCAGCGTCCTGAGAAGGGTGCGTGTGTGTGTGCGTTTGTGTGTATGTCACACCAAGTCACTGGCCAAGTCCATGGGAGAATCCAGACTCACTTAACAACCGTGTCACCAGCCGAACAACCCCCCCCCCCACGATTCCCTTAGCGACCGTGGCCCGAAAGGACGTAATGTCTTGCTTAGCGATGGGGGGGGGCTTCCATCGCGGTCGTAAGTCCGAGGACCGGCGGCATTTTCGAAGACCAGGCACGTCTCCCGCCCACATGCCACGGAAATAAATTGAAAGCCAGAAATGAGCTTCTTTTGTGGTCCAAGCCCCCCTGAGGGAAAATTTCCCCCAGGAACCTCCAAGGAAACCATTTTGTTTTTTTCGCCCATTTGGCTTGTTTTCCATTTTCAAGTGGGCACCTGGGGAGAGGAGGGGGGGGGGAGTGGGCATCGCGTTTGATTGACGGCTTGAATGCCAGGTTGTTTCTCTCCTGGTGTATAATTAAAGCTGCTAAAAAGGAACCAGCGAAGGAGGAGGAGGAGGAGGACGTTATTCAGGTAAATAGCTTAAAAAGGAGACGGGGAAGGGAGGGGAGAGAAGAAAAGGAATGAATCACGGACAGCCACAAGGGCCGTTAGCAAAAACCGAATTATTATGATTATTAATTATTATCATCGTCATTACCGTGGAGTCAAGCCGGATGTTCAGACTGGGTTTGGCATCTTTGTCTACCTATTGAGTCCCTACCAAGGATCTGGGATAGGCAGACCTGGATGTTTGCCACGATCAACAACGACAACGATAATAACAATACTCAATTATTATTGTTGTTATTATTATCTTTTATCCATTAAACATGAAACTCAAGCCAACTGCACGTTTTAAAATGTATCATAAATCTCACTGACCACTGGCGCTGGTGGTTGATACGGGTTGCTGCCAGCATCCCATCTATCAACCAAGTATCCCCTTAAAATTATTACTAAATAATCATGATTATTATCTCTTTTATTCATTAAACAAGAAATTCAGTCCACTGGACATTTTAAAATGTATCACAAACATCATTCATTGGCACTGGCGGTTGATATGCATTGCTGCCAGCATCCTAGGTATCAACCAGCAACAACAACAACAACAACGACAACAACAACAATAGCAGCAGCAGCAGTAGCAAAGAAACCGAAGGAACTGCGGGCCACCCGGTAAGCTGCTGCAAAAAGATTGTACAAACTCGACTACAAGTGGCCGCACGACAAAGTAGCAACAATGGTACAATGGAAATATCATTTGCCTGTTAAGCAAGAACTGGTGGGGCCATAAAACAGGAAAAGTCATAGAAAATGAAAACCATTAAATTGCCAGAATCCAGACAGGCAGGTACCCGGCCACATAACCCCCTGGACTTAACAGTTGTCGCCAACAAGAAAAGACAGAAAGTCTTGCGTAGTGAATGCGGCAGTGCAGAACAGAAAGAACTGGAGAAGATCACAAAACACACAAAAACCTACAAATAGAAATAGAACAACTGTGGCAAGGGCAAGCAAGGGTGGTACCCATAGTCATAGGTGCCTTGGGCGCAGTCCCAAAACCACTAGAGCATCACTTGGACACCATCGGTGGCATTGACAAATTTGCCGTCGGTCAATTGCGGAAGGCAGCTTTGCTTGGAACAGCTTCCATCCTGCGGCGATATCTGCAACCCCATCAAACATCCGGATTTGCCCATCCCAGGTCCTTGGCAAGGACTCGATAGGTAGACAACAATGCCAAACCCAGTCTGAACACCTGGCTGACTGTGCGATGAATAATAATTTGGTATTATCATCATCATCATCAGTGCTGGTTAATAATATTTGTAATACATTTTAAAATGTTCAGTTGACTCAGTTTCATGTATGTTGTTGTTGTTGTTGTTGTAGTACACAAAAATGACAGTATACACAGCAGACGAGATAACCATGCTGGGTTTCGTGTCGCAACTCACTAGTTGAACACTTCCCAAGTGTTTAGGAATTATTATTATTATTATTATTATTATTATTATTATTATTATTATTATTATTATTATTATTATTATTATTATTAATAATAATAATAATAATAATAATATTATTATTATTATTATTATTATTATTAATAATAATAATATATATCATCGCACGGTCAGCCAGATGTTCAGACTGGGTTTGGCATTTTTATCTCATTATTATTATTAATATTATTATTGTTGTTGCTGCTGTTATTATTATTATTATTATATCTTTTTTATTCATTAGACACGGAACTCAAGTCAACTGAACATTTTAAAATGTATCACAAATATAACTGGCTGGTGCTGATGGTTGATACGGGTTGCTGCCAGCATCCTTGGTGTTGTTGTTGTTGTTGTTGTTGTTGTTATTTGCTGGCTGGCGGAACCGAAGAAGGATTTTTCCAGCCTGTTTTTTCATGCACAGGGCACCGGGAAGCGACAACCTTATTTAGAAGTAATTTCCTCGACTTACGACCACACAATGGAGTCCCAAATTTCCGTCGCTAAGTGAGACATTTGTGAAGCCAGTTTTGGCCCCCTTTCACGACCTTGCTTGCCACGACTGTCAAGTTGTTCGCAATCCGGCTTCCCGCTTGGCTGTGCTTGTCAGAAGGTTTGGTATTCAGACAAAATCATTTCTTACTTTGTATTTCTTGCTTTCTCCATTTTCCTGATCCAATCTGCAGCTTTAGGGATTTCCTGAGGGCACCCAATCCAATACAGGCAGTCCTCGACTTATGACCACAAGGGAGTCCAAAATTTCCATCGCTAAGCAAGACATGTGTGAAGTGAGTTTTGCCCCATCTTTCTGGCCAGAGTTGTTAAGTGAACCACTGCAATCGTTAAACGTCCGTCTCACACACGGTCGTTAAGTGATTCCAGCTCCCCCCCGCCGCCCGTTGACTTTGCTTCTCAGAAGGTCGCAAAAGGAGAACCACGTGACCTTCCAGGACACGGCGACCATCGTTAAGTCCATGCCGGTTGCCAAAGCGGCAGAATTTTGGTCACGTGACCCCTGGAGGATGCTGCAGCGGTCGCTAAGTGTGGAAAAACGGCCGTAAATCACTTTTTGCAAGGCCATTGTAACCCCATTATGTTTGCAAGTCAAGGGCTCCCTGTAAAACACCTTCCCCGTTGCCTTGAGGGCCACCCAACTCAAACAGGCGCTCAGGAGAAGCCACGGGAGATCCCCTCAGCCCTGTTTCCTCCACCACCACCTTTTAGAAGGAGACAGCCCTACCTTCATGGGTCTGTCCACGCGCCGCCGGAGCGCACGCATCCAGTGGGCCATGCCTGAATAGTGACACATGTACGGCGTCAGGAAAGGCGTCTTCCTGCTGAGTTCCTTGTTGACCAGGGACAGCTCCCGGTTGAAGAGCATGAAAACGTCCACCGTCTTCTTGTCGAAGGTGCGCTTGATGGCCTGAAGGAAGGAGGCTGGTTGGAAGAGGCCCAGGGAGCGAAGGTGTCCCCCCCAGGAGGTCCCCGAGGCCCCGAGTTCCAACTCTGTGGTTCTCCCCAGCTTCCAATTTAAGCTGGGTCTATTTTCAATTTATTCTCCAAAGTACTGGAGGGCAGGACAATAAACAACAGGTGGAAACTAACCAAGGAGAGAAGCGATTAAGGAGAAATTTCTTGACAGGGAGGACAATTCACCAGTGGAACTGTTTGCCACCAAAAGTTGTGGGTGCTCCATCACTGGAGGGCTTTTAAGAAGAGAATGAACAGCCCTTTTGTCTGAAATAGTATAGGGTTTTCCTGCTTCAGCAGGGGGCTGGACTAGAAGACCTCCAAGGTCCCTTCCATCTCTATTCTGATTCTATTCCTTGAAGTTGGTGTTTTCGAGATCGGACAACCTGAAGATGGATGGACCTCAGCTCCCAGAATTCCCCAGCCAGCCATGTTGGAGTTGAAGTCTGCCCACCTTCAAACTATCCAGGTTGAGGAGACTGTTCTATTTTCTACCACCACATTCCTCACTTCTCTGGGGCTCACATGCACGCCACAACTGAGGAGATTGGTTGCTATGGTTGGGCCAAAGGGCCCTTCCAGGATCCCAGAATTCCCTTCCTGGCCAAGGGATTCTGGGAGTTGAAGTCCAGGTTGGGAGAGGCTGTGCTGGAACTTGATGATCATGGACTTCAACTCCCAAAATTCCATTCTTAAGATGCATGAACTTCAACTCCCAGAATTCCATGCTTTAGATGGGAGGGCTTCCACTCCCAGACTTCCATGCTTAAGATGGATGGACTTCAACTCCCAGAATTCCATGCTTTAGATGGGAGGGCTTTCACTCCCAGACTTCCATGCTTAAGATGGATGGACTTCAACTCCCAGAATTCCATGCTTTAGATGGGAGGGCTTCCACTCCCAGACTTCCATGCTTAAGATGGATGGACTTCAACTCCCAGAATTCCATGCTTTAGATGGGAGGGCTTCCACTCCCAGACTTCCATGCTTAAGATGGATGGACTTCAACTCCCAGAATTCCATGCTTTAGATGCATGGACTTCCACTCCCATGCTTAAGATGGATGGATTTCAACTCCCAGAATTCCATGCTTTAGATGGGAGGGCTTCAACTCCCAGAATTCCATGCTTTAGATGGGAGGGCTTCCACTCCCAGACTTCCATGCTTAAGATGGATGGACTTCAACTCCCAGAATTCCATGCTTTAGATGGGAGGGCTTCCACTCCCAGACTTCCATGCTTAAGATGGATGGACTTCAACTCCCAGAATTCCATGCTTTAGATGGGAGGGCTTCCACTCCCAGACTTCCATGCTTAAGATGGATGGACTTCAACTCCCAGAATTCCATGCTTTAGATGCATGGACTTCCACTCCCATGCTTAAGATGGATGGATTTCAACTCCCAGAATTCCATGCTTTAGATGCATGGACTTCCACTCCCAGACTTCCATGCTTTAGATGGGAGAGCTTCCACTCCCAGACTTCCATGCTTAAGATGGATGGACTTCAACTCCCAGAATTCCATGCTTTAGATGCATGGACTTCCACTCCCAGACTTCCATGCTTTAGATGGGAGGGCTTCCACTCCCAGACTTCCATGCTTAAGATGGATGGACTTCAACTCCCAGAATTCCATGCTTTAGATGCATGGACTTCCACTCCCATGCTTAAGATGGATGGATTTCAACTCCCAGACTTCCATGCTTTAGATGGGAGGGCTTCCACTCCCAGACTTCCATGCTTAAGATGGATGGACTACAACTCCCAGAATTCCATGCTTTAGACGGGAGGGCTTCCACTCCCAGAATTCCATGCTTAAGATGGACTTCAATTCCCAGAATTCTGGGAACTGGATTCCACCCATTGTCAAGTTGCTTCAAGCCTTCCGAGCATCTTTCAGGAGATCATAGATTAACAGAGTGGGAAGGGACCTTGTAGGTCATCTAGTCCAACCCTCCGCCCAAGCAGGAGACCCTGCACCATTTCTGACAAAATGGCAGTCCAATCTCTTCTTGAAAGTCTCCAGGGATGAAGCTCCTACAACTTCCGACAACCACCTCAGGTCCAAGCCCTTCTTCTCCTCGCTAATAAAATACAGGCCCACCAGATGCCGCTTTATAGCATCGTTACAGCCGTTCTTGGAAGCCCTGTCTTCCCTTCCCCGCCACCCCAGCTGCCACCCATCTCTCCCCGGTTCAGCCACTGTGGGCCCACGTGTACCTCTCGGGAGGACAGATGTTCGAAGATGTCCTGAATCTCCACCCCATGTTCCACGTCCCTCACCGTCTCGAAGGCCGAAGTGATCAAGTTCTGGGTCATGACTTCCAAGTCTTTGACTCCTGCGCGGAAGCTGATGGCAGAAGGAGGAGGGAGAAAAAGAAAGAGGAGGAAAAGGAAGAGGAGGAGGAGAAGTGGAAGTGGAAGAAGGAGGAAGAGGAGGAAGAAGAAGAGGAGAAGGAGAAGCAGAAGAGGAAAAAAGAAGAAGAAGAGAAGGGGGGAAGAAGAAGAGGCTCTTGTAAACCATCTAAAGCTCTTGGTGGACCTCCATGGCACGTGTCCCACGGAGCTCTCCCCTCCCTCCCCATGCCCCCACCCCACCCACACACCCACACGTCTTTTCTTGTCAGATTTTTCTCACCGGCTGAAGTCTTCGTGCCAGGTTGTGTTCTTCACATCCAGAATCCCTCCTTTCACATTCCGGAGGTTGTTGAGATATTTACTGAAGGTCTCCTCGATCTCCAGCAAGCTCCTGGTCATCTGGGGACCTTGTTGACCGGAGAAACAGGGCAGCGGGGTCTGTTTGCCGTCTTCCCAGCGGGCGAAGTGTTGCTGGCTGTCGCAGACCTATCGGGAGAAGGAAGCGGCTGCGATCACCATCTCCCCCATGGATCTACTCCCACTGGGCACTGGGCACCGAAAAATGATGGGAAAAGATTCAAGTGTCAGGATTCCGGCGGTTGCCCTAAGTCGAGCTGAGCTTCAAAAACTTCAGGGGATTTATTCGGAGCCAACGTGTCGGCATGGCGTGTGTGAAGCTGATGCCGAGACACGTAATTCGCTGTCACCTATGACCCCGTTTCCCCCCACACCCTAATTCATATTCTCCAATAAAACATGTTCGTAGCCAAGAGTCATCAATCGCATTCTCCAATTAAGAGATTTGCCCAGGGCAGAAATTCCAGTAGCTTAGTTATAATCTTTGCAAGATAAGGATGGAATGCACTTTCGATTCCAAACTGCTGCACTGCTCTTCCAAATTGCTTTCTCTCCCCCCACCCCACCCTTTCTTTTCATGGCGACTCTCAAACAGGCATAGAAATGTTTTATGAGTTGACGGCAGGAACAGGGAGCTGTTCACCAGGCTGGAGATCCCTCCATCCAGCCGGTCCGCTCTCGCTCTGCAGAAGACTGGACATCAACTATGCCAGGAGGCATAGACGGATCTATTGTGGTTCGCCAGCAGCCTGTGCAGATGGCAGTGGAATCGGACAGTGGGGAGGAACATGGGCCAGTCTGGGAGTCTGGGGAGGAATCGGGTGAGGGTCCTTTGTCCGATGCAGAGATGAGGCCAGGACCCTCTGGGAGTGGGGTGCAGCCTCCGGAGCCTCCAGAGTCTGGCAACAGCGAGGCAGAGGAACAAGGGGAGCCTGTTCCCAGCGCGCATGTGCAAAGAGCTGCTCGAAGGCGAGAGCAGCTGAGACAAAAGGGGCGACTCAGGAGTAAGGCTGGGAGGTGATTGCCCCTCCCATAAGGGATAAAGGACAGGCAAAGGTACAGAAACCTTTGCAGGAAGCAATGTCGTTCACTCTCTTCGGATTAAACCTTGAAGCTCTGTATGGACTTTGTACTTCAGTTGGTTTTTTTTAACAGTTCATTTGGCACTTTAGTTGTTGGCAGCAATTCAAAGGAGAGAAAGGTGGGTGCTTATCTCGAGGGACTCTTTGGGACTTATTGCAGGCTGGGAATGAACGTAATTCCCAGCCGTTGAAATAAAATAATAAGTTATTTGGACTAAGCGGTGTGCTTAATTACAGTCTCAGGGAGCCGTGGTCAGAACAGGATTGCAGAGGTCAACCCTTAGAAGCTAACATGGACCGCTAGAGACGGACACCTACGTACACCTACCTCCAGGAGGTCTTTGCAACGTTGGACAAAGGCATCCACCTGGGCGAAGATGCTGGTCTGGTCCAGGACCCATCCCTTCCCAGAAAGCCTGTCGGAAGAGTCAGCTGTTAATTAACAATGAAACAGTGGAACTGCTTGCCACCAGAAGTTGTGGGAGATTTTTAAGACGAGACTGGACAGCCACTTGTCTTGAATGGTATAGGGTGAGGTCCCTTCCCACTCTGCTATTCTGTTATTGTTATTCTCACTGGGTGGGGGGGGAAGGTTGTAGGTGGGCAGCAAGCAGCCCAGAACCTTAGAAAAAGGGGCGCTTGGCCGATCTCCTTCATCTCCTCCCCCCCTTCTCCTTCCCACTCCAAGGGCCAGAAGTTTCCCAGAGAAATCAGCTAATCAGGGAAGGCCGAAGCCCCCTGCCCCGAAGCCCCCTGCCCCGAAGCCCCCTGCCCCGAAGGGACCAGGCTCGAGAGCTTAATCCGGGGAGTCCATGCCACGCGGGGGTCTTAAATGCCTTTTTTTTATATCTTGCTGGCTATTGATCCAGCCCCGCTAATTTGAATTTGAAGCAGAGGAGGAACACTTAAGACTTAATTGTCGAGGACCAAGCAGCCACTTAAATCTGACATCCCTAATCATAATGATGGATTATTTCTCAAGTGCGGAGAAGCTGGGCGGGCGGAGGGGAGGGGGGTGGGTGGGTGGGGGCTTGGGGAAGCAGCCTCGGCAGGGCTGGAAGAAGATTGAGGGAAGCCAAGGATTGGGAGGGTCTCCCACCCACCCACCCCAAAAAAATTCAACTTATTGATTAGGATCCAGCCAGCCATGGTTTGCCAGCTCTGAGAAAGCTACACAAGGGGGCTGCGAGCATCAAACCAGGATGGCCCGGCATGGCTCGGGGAAGGCTATTTGTGGACAGGGAGTAGACCTCAACTTGCAAATGTTCGTTTAGGGTCTGTTCCAAGTTACGACGGAGCTGGAACAAGGGACTGGGTTTTTTTTCGCACTTACGACCGGGGTGGGATTCCAACATCCCAGCCACCGGGCAGCGAGCTGGTTGCTGGGTGGGTGCAGCTACGGTGGACCCTGCATTTACCTGTATTGCATGGAGACTCCAGGGAGGAGCGGGGCCAGCCGGTCAATTTAAATATCGGTTCAGAGGACCAGATGAAAACTTAACCTCCGGTTTACCTAAACCAGTCCAAACCTGTCCGAACTGGTAGAATCCCACCCCTGCTTACAATCCTGGCAGGCTGTCAGGATTCTGGCCATTACCCCGCAATTAAATCATGAGTCTCCAGCCAAATTTCCAAAGAATTTATTGGGAGTTAACATGTCCAGCCCTGCCTGGGTGCAGCCGACTCTGAGACCCATCATTCACTGCCACCCTTGACCCTGGTTTTTCCCCCCACCCCAACCCCCTGGGTGTATCGTAATTCATATTCCCCAACGGGACACATCCATAGCCCAGAGCCATCAATCCTGCTCTCCAGTTAGATCTTTTTACGGCAGAAACTTCAGTCACCTAGTTACTATCCCTGAAAGGCTATTGATGGAATGCGCTTTCGGTTTCCAAGCTGCCGCACTGCTCTCCCCCTCCTCCCTTTCTATTGGCAATTCTAAAAAGACCATAGAAATATTTTATGAGGTGACAGCCATCCCCGTGGTCACGTGTTCCAAATTTAGCCGATTGGCCCCCGGTTCGTATTTACGATGGTCGGTGTGTCCCTTTTGACGAGCAATGGGGGGGAGGCGGATTCACTTTATGACCAGAGGACTCACTTACCGATTGCCTGAGTCACTGAACAGCTGTGGCAAGCAAGTTCATAACACGGGGGAAAAGTCAGTGAAAGAAATGTTTTAGGGGGCGACGGAAATTTGGGGCTTACCTGAACCTCGTGGCACTGTCCACCACCGGGACAGGCAAACACAAGTAGTCCTCGAGTTACAACTACAACTGAGCCCTCCAAATTTAAGCCGCTAAGTGGGACATTTGTTCAGGGAGCTTTCTCCCATTTTACAACTTGTCTTGCCACAGATGTTAAGCGAATCACTGCAGTCGCTAAATAGCCATGTGGTCGTTAAGCAAATCTGACTTCTTTGCTGGTCAGAAGGTCGCAAAAGGGAGCCACTGCGACCATCATAAATTCGAGAAGGTGGCCAAGCATCTGAATTCTGATCCCGTGACCTGAAAACATGGTCAATTTTTTTCTTTGCTTTTTTCGTCGTAACTTGAAACGGTCACTGAGCGAAGTGTTGTAATCGCTCAAGGGTGCCGGGGACAGAGTTGTGATCCAAAGTGTGGATCGATGCAAACGGGTAGAAAATTCTGAGCCAAATCATAAACTGGGGGGCTGGAATAGAAGACCTCCAAGGTCCCCTTCCAGCTCGGTCTATATAATATTCTATTCTAAATGCAACTTTTGGGAGAAACCCAGGAAATTTAGAAAAAAAAGTCTAAATTTTTTTTTGGGAAAGTATCGCTTCTTCCGATACAGGGTAGTCCTTGACTTACAACCGCAACAGAGCTCAACATTTCTGTGGTTATCCCAGACGTTAAGTGAGCTTTGGCCCATTTTACGGCCTTGCTGGCCACAGTCGTTAAGTGAATTGCCAACATTGGCAAGTGAGTCACATGGTCGTTAAGTGAATCGGGCTTCTCCGTTGACGTTGTTCGTCCGAAGGTCGTTAAAGGGGATCCTGAAATCCTGGGACATCTCGACCGTCATAAACACGAGTCAGTTGTCAAGCATCTAAATGTAAATCATGCGACTCTGGGGATGCTGAAATGGTCGTAAATATGAAAAATGGTCGTAAGTCACTTTTCCAGTGCCATTGCAAGGTCAAATCGTCACTAAACGAACTTGATTGGGGGGAGTCAGAAAAACAAGGGAAAAAGCTCAGGAATTCAGGTAGTCCTCGACTTACAACAGTTCATTTAGTGACCGTTCAAAGACACAACTAAAAAAATAGTGACTTAAGACCGCTGTTTCACACTTACGTCTGTCGCAGCATTCCCCCGGGCCACTTGATCAAAATTCAGAGGCTTAGCAACTGACTTGTACTTATGACGGTCACAGCGTCCCGGGGTCACGTGATCCCCTTTTGCGACCTTCCGACTAAGTAAATTCCATGGGGAAGCCAGATTCACTTAACAACTGGGTTACCGATTTAACAACTGCGGTGGTTCACTTAACAACGGTGGCTGGAAAGGTTGTAAGATGGAGAAAAACTAACTTAACACATGTCTCACTTCGCCAAATAAATTTGGGACTCAATTCTAGTTATAAGTCGAGGACTGCTGGTTTATAAGGGATAACAGATAACAGATAATCAGAGTTGGAAGGGACCTTGTAGGTCATCTAGTCCAACCCACTGCCCAAGCAGGAGACCCTACACCTATTCTGGCAGATGGGAGTCTAATCTCCTGCTGTCTTGGGCTCAGAGTTGCGAAGAAATCTCTATTTTAGCTATTCTGCATATTGTCTGGAAAAAAACACATTTTTATGGTGAATATTAGATTATTTACAATATGGGGAGTTTGGATTTGAAAATTAACACCCAAAATTAAAATGAAATGAAATGAAAATGAAAATGAAAGGCCAAAAGTAGCTCAAATTGACAGGGAAAATGCAATCGTTGCATGTTACCCATAAGAGGGTGAAAAATAAGAAGGAGAATTATTTATGTAGCTTCACGCAAAATATTTCCTGATGCGGTGAAAATGGGAGCATTTCAAAGCATGTTAAACGCTTCAAAAAAGCATTTAAAAGCAGCCTCTGCATTGTGAGGAATACGTCCTCTACGTGGGATTAAAACAATTTAACAACCGGTTCTTGTGAACCGCTGCGAACCGGCTGAATCCCACCACTGAACGGGGTTAGGAATTCCCATCGTGAGTTGCTGAGGTCGTAAAGCCAGTCATGAACAGATAGTAGTTACAACCCGTCTTTAGTGTAGTCCCCGACGAGCTCAGGCGGTCGTTAAGCGAATCGCCTGGCCGTTTTAAGTAAATCCACCTTCCCCAATGGACATTTTGTTTTGTTCTGAGATCCGCTGGTGAGGTCTCCAACCGTGGGACACACCGCAAATCCGAGCGGCGGCCAATCATGATCACTGAGGACTAGCCCCTTTGGCACAGTGCAACTTCTCCACCCCACCCCCAGACTCCACCCCCACCCTTACTTGTTGTGCATGTAGGATGCCTGCTGGTAGCAGTCCTTCCAGGAGGACATGCAGGAGATGCAGCTGTGCAACGTCTGGCGGGTCGAGTTGATGTAGCCCTCGAAAAGGCGGTCCAAGGAAATGTCTTTGCAACAC
>NC_142025.1:119970269-120027769 GCF_049901735.1 Notechis scutatus
AAGGCCCACGACTCCTGCTCAACATCACCCCAAAGATGGACGGGTGTGCAGGTGTGCGTGTGAGGAGGCCATTGCAGATTTCCAGGGGTTCTCTCAACAGGCGTGCGGTATGAATGGATGTGGAATATCAAAGTTGGAAGGGACTTCGGAAGTTTTCTAATCCAACCCGCTGCTGAAACAGGAGACCCTATACGGGGGGCGTCCAACTTTGGCCACTTTTAAGGCTTGTGGGCTCCTTTGTCCCCACCCTTCTTAGGAGCTGGCCGAAAATGTGCTTTTTTTTTATAGTGGTGGAGGTGGTGGTGGCCACCACATCTGGCTGGGCACAAAGATCACCTTCCAGAGGCCGTCCTCGACTTACAACCGTTTGTTTATTGACCGTTCAAACAAAAAAAGTGACACAGGACAATTTTTCACATTTATGACCCCGGCAGCATCCCTGTGGTCACATGATCAAAATTCAAATGCTTGGCAACTTCTCCTTCTCCTCCCACTTTCTCTTCTCTACCTCTATTTCTTCTTCTTCACCTCCTTCCTCCTTTTCCTCCTCCTCTTCTTCTTTCTCCTCTTCCTCCTCTTTTCTTCTTCTCCTCCTTCCTCTTCCTCCTCCTCTTCTTCTTCCTCCTCTTCTTCTCCTCCTCCTCCTCCTCCTCTTCTTCCTCCTCCTCCCCTCTTCTTTTTCTTTCTCCTCCTCCTATTCTTTTCCTCTTCCTTCTTTCTCCTCCCCTCCTCCCTCTTCTTCTCCTTCTCCTTCTCCTTCTCCTCTTCCTCTTCTTTTTCTTCTTCTCCTTCTCCTCCTCCTCCCTCTTTCTCTTCTCTACCTCTATTTCTTCTTCTTCACCTCCTTCCTCCTTTCCTCCTCCTCCTCTTCTTCTTTCTCCTCTTCCTCCTCTTTTTCTTCTTCTCCTCCTTCCTCTTCCTCCTCCTCTTCTTCTTCCTCCTCTTCTCCTCCTCCTCCTCCTCCTCTTCTTCCTCCTCCTCCTCCTCCTCTTCTTCTTCTTTCTCCTCCTCCTATTCTTTTTCCTCTTCCTTCTTTCTCCTCCCCCTCCTCCCTCTTCTTCTCCTTCTCCTTCTCCTCCTCTTCCTCTTCTTTTGCTTCTTCTCCTTCTCCTCCTCCTCCCTCTTTCTCTTCTCTACCTCTATTTCTTCTTCTTCACCTCCTTCCTCCTTTTCCTCCTCCTCTTCTTCTTTCTCTCCTCTTCCTCCTCTTTTTCTTCTCCTTCCTCTTCCTCCTCCTATTCTTCCTCCTTATTCTTCCTTCTCCTCCTCTTTCTCCTCCTCCTCTTCTTTTTCCTCTTCCTTCTTTCTCCTCCCCTCCTCCCTTCCTTCTCCTTCTCCTCCTCTTCCTCTTCTTTTTCTTCTCCTTCTTCTTCTTCCTCCTCCTTCCTCTTCCTCTTCTTCCATATATATCCGTCGTCAGACGTTGGCAATCATGTTGCAAATCCTTGGCAACTGACTCACATTTATGACAGTCGCAGTGACATTTATGACAGTCGCAGTCGAAGAAGAGGAAGGAGGAGGAAGAAGAAGGAGAAGAAAAAGAAGAGGAAGAGGAGAAGAAGGAGAAGAAGAGGAAGGAGGGGAGGAGAAAGAAGGAAGAGGAAAAAGAATAGGAGGAGGAGAAAGAAGAAGAGGAAGAGGAAGAAGAAGAGGAGGAAGAAGAGAAGGAGGAAGAATAAGAGGAGGAGGAAGAGGCATGCGGTCTCTTTTTGCGACCTTCTGACAAGCAAAGTCAGTGAGGAAGCCAGATTCACTTAATGACCCCGTCACTAAATTAACAATGGAAGCCATTCACTTAACCCGTGCGGCAAGACAGGTCATCACTTCACAATTGTCTCACTCAGCAACAGAAAGGTTGGGCTCAATGGACAATGACAATGAGGCTTCCCGGCTACAACGGTCGAAAAGTTTGGGGCGAAGACTGGCAATTCACACACACACACACACACACACACACACACACACACCGGCTTCCCTCCCCAGCAAAACTTGGAATGAAATCGGCTAAATAGCTGCTGGCGGCTCCAAAAGTGTCGCACAGCATGGAAGCCGCAATCTTGGTGCCAAATTACTGGGCAAAACAATCACGCGGCTCAGGGGATTAAAATGGCCCAGCGTCTCTCTCTAAGTGCTAGAGAACCGCCGGCTCCCGACTCGGCCCCTCCGAGGTCGCCAATTGGCTGCGGAAGGAGGCGGGGAGTCCTCGATCGACGACCCCAAATTTCCATCGCCGAGCGAGGCAGGCGTGAATTCGGGGGCCCCCGTTTTGCTTCGTTGCCACCGTTGTTAAGAGGATCGGGCTTTCCCCACTGACTTTGCTCGTCACAAAAGGGGGGAAGGCAGGACACTGCGAACCGTCGTAAGGACCTGCCGGTTGCCACGCATCAATTCACGATCACCTGACCTTGCAGATATGGCAACCGGAGAAAGGAAGGAAAGAAGATGAGGAGGAAGAAAGGCAGAAGATGAAAGAGGGAGGGGGAGGAAGGAAGGGAGGGAGGAAGGAAAGAAGGAAGGAAGGAAGAAAATGAGGGAGGGAGGGGGAGGAAGGAAGGAAGAAGGGAGGGAGAGAGGAAGGAAAAAAGGAAGGAAAGAAGGAAGAAGACGAGGGAAGGAAGGAAGGAAGGAAACTAACTCTCCTGGCCGCTTGCAGAAGGAAGGACTCTACCTGCCCACGCATTCCCACTCCGAATCCCACCCTCCCCAGCCCACTCCCACGATGGCCCTAATAGAGATGCGGGCACTGCATAATTCAGTCAGCATCTCTCTCTCTCTCTCTCTCCTGTCCGCAGCGCGAGACGTTCGGCTGAATTTGCGCAAGGTGGAACGAAGGAGCGGTGGGCCCAGAACTGACTGGGCCACGGCTCCCAGCCGCGCGTCCCGCCTGCGGGGCAAGGAAAGAGACTTAGACCCACCCCGGCGCAGGTGAGAGGAAACCCCCACCCCCAGCTGGGTGGCCTCGCACAAAAATGGGAGCGGGGGGGAGTTAAGCCCACCCACTCAACACAATTGGGAATCAAAGAGGGGCCCCCTTGGCTCACCCCCAAAACCCGAGACACCCCCACCCATTTCCAGGGGAATCTATGCTCCCACATAATTCTAGAAGTCGGAACCCCGACTGTCAGGCTGTCCTCGACTTACAACCATTCGTTTAGCCCCCATTCAAAGTTACGAAAGCGACTTAGGAAAAGTCCTCGCGCCACAATCGTCGCGACGTTCCCGGGGTCCCGGGATCAAAATTCAGGGGTGGGTGGTGACCGGCATGTATTTCTGACCATCGCAGGGTCAATCTGCAACCTTCCTGGGCAGCGGGAGGGGGCTTCCCACAGGCAAAGCGATCGCGGGAGCTGGATTCATTTAATGACAGCCTGGTGCACCAAACAACTGCGGTCATGCCCTCAGCAAGCGTGGCAAGGAAGCTTGTAAATTCAGGAAGGACTTATTTAACCTTCCTCCTTTCCTCCCTCCCTCCCTCCCTTCCTTCCCTCCCTCCCTCACCTTCCTCCTTCCTTCTTTCTTTCCTTCATTTTCTTCCTTCCTTCTTTCCTCCCTCCCTTCCTTCCCCTCTCTCCCCCATCTTCTTCCTTCCTTCCTTCTTCCTTCCTTCTTTCCTCCCTCCCTCCCACATCTTCTTCCTTCCTTCTTTCCTCCCTCCCTTCCTTCCCCTCCCTCCCTCATCTTCTTCCTTCCTTCCTTCTTTGTTCCTTCTTTCCTCCCTCCCTCATCTTCTTCCTTCCTTCTTTCCTCCCTCCCTCCCTTCCCCTCCCTCCCTCATCTTCTTCCTTCCTTCTTTCTTTCATTTTCTTCCTTCCTTCTTTCCTCCCTCCCTTCCCCTCCCTCCCTCATCTCCCTTCCTTCCTTCCTTCCTTTCCTTCCTCTCTCCCTCCCTCCCTCATCTTCTTCCTTCCTTCCCCCTTTGTCTCTCCCTCCCTCCCTCATCTCCTTCCTTCCTTCCTTCTTTCCTTCCTTCCTTCCTTCCTTCTTTCCTTCCTTCCTCTCTACCACCCTCCCTCATCTTCTTTCTTCCTTCCCCCCTCTGTCTCTCCCTCCCTCCCTCATCTCCCTTCCTTCCTTCCTTCCTTCCTTCTTTCCTTCCTCTCTACCACCCTCCCTCATCTTCTTCCTTCCTTCCCCCTTTGTCTCTCCCTCCCTCCCTCATCTCCTTCCTTCCTTCCTTCCTTCCTTCCTTCCTTCCTTCTTTCCTTCCTTCCTTCCTTCCTTCTTTCCTTCCTTCCTCTCTACCACCCTCCCTCATCTTCTTTCTTCCTTCCCCCTCTGTCTCTCCCTCCCTCCCTCATCTCCTTCCTTCCTTCCTTCCTTCTTTCCTTCCTCTCTACCACCCTCCCTCATCTTCTTCCTTCCTTCCCCCCTTTGTCTCTCCCTCCCTCCCTCATCTCCTTCCTTCCTTCCTTCCTTCTTTCCTTCCTTCCTTCCTTCCTTCTTTCCTTCCTTCCTCTCTACCACCCTCCCTCATCTTCTTCCTTCCTTCCCCCTCTGTCTCTCCCTCCCTCCCTCATCTCCTTCCTTCCTTCCTTCCTCACTCACTCACTCATTGCCCCGCCATAGGACCGGGTGCACATGCGGGGCGGCCGACAAGATCGGGAACGATAGATGCGACGCAGAATGCGGCTGGGCTCATTCACTCTCCAGTGAGAGCAGCAGACATGGATCACGCCTGGTGCGGTCCTCCCCCCCGATGGCCCATCTCCTCCCCTTCTGATCCAGTTAGCCCCACCCCCTCCCTCAGATACCCCAAGACCCATCACTCACTCTCCAGGCGCTGGACCACGGCCTTGTCCTTTAGAGCGACCTCGGCGCTGATGGTGGAGGATTCGATCGGGATATAAAGGACGGTGCGGCCCTTTATCTTGTATCGGGTGTCTGCGGACGGAGAGGGTCGGGGATTAGGGTTTTTGTTGGCTTTTGGAGGGACTCCTCTCCTTAGGAACCCCACTCCTCCCCAATTCTCATTCCTTGGGCCTCAATTGAGACACCCACAATTCCAGGTAGTCCTCGACTTACGAAGATTCATTTAGTGACCGCCTGACATTAGGACACAGCCCTGAAAAAAGTGACTTAGAGCCAGTATCGGTTATCCTGGATTTACAACAGTTCACTTAGCGACTGCTCAGTCGCTGAGCACGTGACTTATGATTATTGCTACAGCCCCACGGTCAAATTTCAGATGCCTGGCAACTGACTCGTATTTACGACGGTGGCAGTGTCCTGGGGGGGTTATGTGATCCCCTTCTGTGACCTTTTGACAAGCAAAGTCCATGGGGAAGCCGGATTCACTTAACAACCGTGTTCCTGACTCAACAACAGCAGTGATTTGCTTAACGACGGTGGCAAGTAAGGTCATAAAACGGGGTAAAACTCATGCAATCTCCTTTCATGACAAGCAATGGGGGTGGGTTAGTTGTGCGGTGGCCTAGAGGTGGGAGCTCTCGCCTCACAATTAGGAGGCTGTGAGTTCAATCCCAGGTAGAGGCAGATATTTCTCCCTCTGGGCACAATGAGAATATATCTCCCTAACAAAACTCCGCACTGGCGACAGGAAGGGCATCCAGCTATTAAAACATTCTTGCTAGCTCCATTCAGTTGCCCAGACTCCACCCCGCAAGGGATTACGGGGTCGTTAAAAGAAGATGATGATGAATGGGGGTGGGTTAGCCGGATTCGCTCAACGAGTACACGAGTCGCTTAACGACTGCACCGATCCACTTCACAACTACGGCAAGAGAGCTCGTCCAATGGGGCAACCCCAAAGCACTAGTCCACGGATCTGTGGCCACAGGTGGAGCCGATGGGAAGAACGGCAGAATCCTACCTGTCAGGGAGGTCATGAAATGATAAATTTCAGAGAAAAATTCGTTCTTGATGCTCTCTGGCCAGGAGCCCTTGCGGAACAGGCGGGGCAGATAGGCCGCGTTGAGCGCCCGCATCAGGGAATCGATGTACGGCCTGCGGATGGAGCCAAACTGCACCACTTCGTGGAAATTCTCCTCCGTAATTTCGGCATTCTCCTGGCGGATGAAGTAGGCGACCTGTTTCTGTTCCTGTTGGGAGAACGGCAAAAATCAAGAGAGAGGCTAGCTGTATGTTGGAAATGCTTGAAAGAACGGGGTACCTTTTACCATATGTGGTGGGACTGCAAAAAAAAATACAGGAATTTTGGCAAAAAATTTGGCTATGGCTGGAAGAAACGTTAGGTTTAAAAATTAGCTTTGTATCAGAGATGCTCCTACTAGGTATAATAAAAGATAACTTTAACAAATCAGATATTTACTTAACTATCCGTATAATTACAGCAGCAAGAATACTACTGGCCCAAAATTGGAAGTCAAAAGAAATTCCAAATGGTGATGCTATAATAGGTAAGATTTTTCAATGCACTGAATTAGATAGCTTGACACTAGAATTAAAAGAACAAGATGTATCTGAATATTATAAAGTATGGAATAACTTTGACACGTGGAGGGACGTGAAAGAAAGTCTATAAAATGAAAATTAGAATTTAAGTTTAATTGAAATGTGGTACAAGAATAAGATCTAATAACGATGCAAAGATTAAATGTATATATGTAAACTTATGTATATAAATGCTTAGATTTGCTGTCGATTTTTCTTTAGTTTAAAATGTGAAGACTGAAATGACAAAGAAAGTCTACCACATTCAATTTTTTTGAATGTTTATTTTCAATAAAAAAAAATTAAATTAAGAGAGAGAGAGAGAGAGAGAGAGAGAGAGAGAGAGAGAGGCAGGCTAGCGATTGGGTTTTAACCATGCTGGATGGGGAATTCTGGGAATTGTAGTCCACCTGGCTTAAATTTGAATATTCGAACATAGAAGCATTAGAATATGAATTCCAGAGGCCAATGATGTGTGTCTCCAGAAGTTGTGCACGCTCCATCACTGGAGGTCTTTAAGAAGAGACTGGATGACCATTTGTCTGAAGTGGTAGAGGGTTTCCTGCCGAAGCAGGGGGTTGGACTAGAGGACCTCAGAGGGCCCTTCCAACTCTCCCTATTATTCTATTTCTATCTATTTCTATTCCTATTCTATTCTTGTGGCAAACTGTTCCACTGTTCAATTGTCCTCACTCTTAGGAAGTTTCTCCTCCATTCCAGGTTGCTTCTTGAGTCGTTTCCATCCGTTGCTTCATGCCTTCAGGTGCTTCGGAGAATAAATGTATTGATTTATTGTAATAAAATTTAAAGTTGTGGGTGTTCCATCACTGGAGGGGTTTTAGGAAGGGGCTGGGCAGCCACTAGTCTGAAATGATGTAGGGCAGGGGTGGCGTTCAAAAATCCCAGCAACCGGTTCACTGCTTGGTTGCTGGGTGGATGTGGACGACTTCCGGTCGCCTTTCCCAGAATCCGGAGGCTTCCCTCAGGCCTCTGGGAGGGGGAAAATGGCTTCCCCCGAGCTCCAGAGGCGCTCCGGAAGGCAGAAACAGGCCCGTTTCCGGACTTCGGCCCATTTTTTTGCCCTCCCAGAACCTGGGGAAGAGACTTCTGTGGAAGAGTGGGGCGGGGGAGGGGGGGCAGCCGGTTGGTTCAACTACCAGTTTGGTGAACCAGATTTAACATTTAACAACCAGTTCGTCTGAACCAGTCCGAACCGGCTGAATCCCACCTCTGTTGTAGGGTCTCCTTCTCGAACGGAGGGTTGGACTAGAAGACCTCCAAGGTCCCTTTCAGCTTGATTCTGATTCTAATACCAGAGGCAAGTCGTTCTGACTGATTGATTGATTGATTGACCTGGAAAGGCATGACCGGCTCCACTTTCAACCCGGCGAACTCGTCGACGTAAAACACAATCATGGTCTGGGTGACGTCTTTCAGGAACTGGTCCATGGCAGCCAGATGCTCCGCCGTCCACATCTCTTCAGTGACGTCGGACAACGACAGGCGGTTTCGGAGGCAGGGTTTCTGCACAAAAGAAGGCGGGGGGGTGGGGGAAGCACAATTTCGGCAAAGTAACACAACCCACGCTGACTCAGAGAGGGGCGGTTTTTCCCTGGACAGACATGGGACAGGCAGTCTTCAAATTACAGCCGGTTCCTGAGTGACCGTCCTTGAAACTTCCTACCTGGAGGGATACAGGTAATCCTCGCCTTACAACAGTTCGTTTAGTGACCAAAGTTAGAACGGCGGTGGAAAAAAAGGGACTCCTCCCGACCGTTTTTCACGCTTACGACCACTGAAGCCTCCCCACGTGACCCAAATTCACATGCCTGGCAACTGACTCACGCTTATGATGGTGGCAACGTCCCACGTGATCCCCTTTTGCGACCTTCTGGCAAGCCAAGTCAATGGGGGAAGCCGGATTTGCTTAACAACCGAGTGACTGACTTATCAATGGTGGCGATTCACTTAATGACTGGAGCAAGAAGGGTCGTTAAAATGGGACGAAATTCACTTCACGGCCGTCTCGCTGACCAGTAGGACTTTGGGGGCTCGGTTGCGGTCATTAAAGTCGAGGACTTACCTGTACTTACAACCCAGATGTGAAATTCCAACAGTCACACACACACACACACACACACACACACACACACAGAGCGTCCCCTGATCGCAGGCCAATATTTATGATGTATTTGAAGGAAACCTTTCATTTACTTCCTGGTTTCCTACACCACCACCCCAAATGGCCGTTTTGGACAATAGATTTGCTTAATAACCAGTAATCCACTTAACGACCGTGGCAAAAAAAACAACACAACCCGCTCATAAAATCGGGGCACGGTCATCGAATTAACGACCGGAACAACTTACGAATGGTCACATTGGGCTCAAGGACAGTCGTAAGTTCGACGACTACCTGAACTTTGCTGTTGGGGGATAGCCCGAAAAATGACAGCGGAGATCAAAAAGTGGGATTTTTTTTCAAGTCAGTTTCTCCCACCCAGCCCCCCCACCCCCACCCCAAGGAAGCCCCACCCCACCCCAACCCTTATTCCTAAGAGCTTTTGCAAGAAAACCCTGTGAAATCAGGATCCCATTACCGCAACATCTGGCGAGGAAGCACGGAACCAGATGCGCCGGGGTGTGTGATGCAAGGGAAGTGTGCAAGATTGCAAGCAGAAATGTCTCCCCTCTCCCTCGGGCTTCCTTGGGGTTTGTCTTGGGGGGAGGGGAGGGGGGTAGAGGGAGGTCCCACAGGCTGCCTGTGCTTAGGGAAAAGGGTCTTCCTGCCCTTTGCAAAATTGCTGGCTGCAGATGCGGTGCCAGGACGTCCGACGAGAAGGGACCCCATCAATACATTTGAATGGAGCTGGAAAGGGACCTTGGAGGTCTTCAAGTCCAACCCCACCCCCACCCCCTGCTCAAGCAGGAGACGCTTTCTATACCCATTTCAGACAAAAGGGCGGTCTTAGTCTCTTCTTAAAAACCTCCAGTGTTGGGAGCGCCCGCAACTTCTGGAGGCACACACGTTGTTGGTCTCTAGAAGTTCTCGTGTGGTGTTTCTCAACTTGTAAGACAGGTGGACTTCAGCTCCCAGAATTCCCCAGTCAGCCACGTAGGGTAACTTTCTTAATAGATGGTGGGTATGCAAGTAAGTGTAATATAGCTTGACTTCATCAAAGGGGAGGGGGAGAGCTGGCTGGGGAATTCTGGGAGCTGAAGTCCACAGGTCTTAAATCAGGGCTCTCCAACTTTGGACACCTTTAAGACTTATGGACTTCAACTCCCAGAATTCCCCAGTCAGCCACGTAGGGTAACTTTCTTAATAGATGGTAGGGGATGCAAGTAAGCGTAATAGATCTTGATTTCAGCTGTCCAGTCTCCTCTTCTTCTTCCCCGTTGCTTCCCCATTGCCCGTCGTAAAAGTGAGTCAGTTTGAGGCACCTGAATTTTGATCACGTAATTGTGGGGATGCTGCCATGGTTGTAATTATAAATTACATAATTATAAATTATGTAATTATGGTCCTAACGGTCCATTTTTTCCCCATTACATACGCTCCTTGACTTACAACGGTTCATTTTGTGACCACTTCGAGTTACAATGGTGCTGGAAAAGGGACCGTTTTTCACACTTATGACCTTCAGCACCCCCATGATCACGGGATCAAAATTTGGATACTTCGCCATTGACTTGTATTTATTACGATGGTTGTAGCATCCTTTTGCCACCTTCGGACAAGCACGGTCAATGGGGAGAAAGCCGGATTCATTTAATGACCATGTTTCTGATTGAACCACGGCAGTGATTCACTTAACAACAGTGGCAAGGAAGATTGTAAAATGGGGCCAAAAAAAAAAAAAAATCATTTCACAAACGCCTCACTTAACAGCAGAAATTTCGGGCTCATTTGTGCTCGTCCGTCGAGCCCTACCAGTACCGTTGGAACTTAGAATGGTCACTAAATGGATTGTTGCAAGTCAAGGACTAGCTGTACCCTAAGCGTCCGTTTGAAGTTGTGACGGTACTGCAAAAAAAGGCAACTTGCGGCCATTTTTTTCACACGTACGACCGCTTGCAGCCTCCCCACAGCCCCCTGGTCAAAATCCCAATGCTTCGGCAAATGGTCCCTATTTAGGACGGACGCAGGGCCCCGGCTAGCGACGTGGGGGAGCCCGATTTGCTTGACAAATGTGTGACTCGCTTAACAAATCCGCAGGACTCCCTTCGAGGGGTCCTGCTGCTGGCGGAGGGTGACCCAAAGGGACCCAAAGGCAAACCCCCTCCCCCCCCCCCGTCCCAGGGCGAAACCTGACCCCCCCCCTCCCCAATACCCCTCCTCTTACCAAATCCACCTCTTCCTCCGTGTGGATGGAAGGAACGGTCACCAGTTCCACTTGCTCTTCCAGCTCTTCGATGCACTGGGGCTGGACCTCCTCTGGAGGAGGGCGAGAAGACAAAGGGGGGGGGGTGTGAGGTGGGGGGAGGGGTAGAGACCCTCGACTGGGGAGACCTGAGTTCCAGCCATACACACGGGGAGCCATTTTGTTCCTAGGCTGCCTGGCCTACTCGCAGGGGAAGGAGCAGGGAGGAAGGGCGAAGGAAGGAGGGAAAGGCCAAGAAAGGAGGGGAGGATTAAACAGGGCTACCCTGTGCTGCCCCAAGGAGGCCGCTTCAGACCTTAGGGGCAGCCCTCCCTGGCCAAGCGTGGCTAACTACAAGACCTGGGACTCCAGGCCAAGCCTGCCAGGGCTGAGGAAGTCAAGGGTCAAAGGATCAAAGCCAAAAGATGGCCCTTAGCAGGAGATAGATAGATAGATAGATAGATAGATAGATAGATAGATAGATAGATAGATAGATAGATAAGATAGGGTAAGGTAAGGTAAGGTAAGGTAAGGTAAGGTAAGGTAAGGTAAGGTAAGGTAAGATAAGATAAGATAAGATAAGATAAGATAAGATAAGATAAGATAAGATAAGATAAGATAAGATATAGATAGATTTCTAGATAGATTTCTAGATAGATTAGATATGGATGGATGGATGCGAGATAGATAGATAGATAGATAGATAGATAGATAGATAGATAGATAGATAGATAGATAGATAGATATAGATAGATAGATAGATAGATAGATAGATAGATAGATAGATAGATAGATATAGATATAGATATAGATATAGATATATAGATATACATAGGTATATAGGTATATAGGTATTTGTTTTCTTAAGTTTTCGGGTACTTACATATATGGTATTCAGCTTTGTTCGAATTATTTTCCCACGTCATTATAGTTGTGCTTTTTAAAGTTAGTAGCAGCTTTGGCAGAATCTCATCTGCCATCATCAGGCTTCACAGACAAACCCAATACAGAAGCCTGATGATGGCAGATGAGATTCTGCCGAAACGTTGCTACAACTTTAAAAGCACAACTATAATGACGTGGGAAAATACCCGAGCAAAGCTGAATAACATACATATATATCTATATATCTATCTATATCAGGGGGTCCCAACCTGGGGGTGCGAGACGATATTCCAGGGGGTGCGAGAAAAGTCCAGGTAAATAATAGGATATTGGCTATATGTTGGCATTTTTATTTATTATTTATTTCAGGGGGTGCGAGGTTTGAGTGAAATTTCTTTAGGGGTGCGGGGTGAAAAAAAGGTTGGGAACCACTGATAGATAGATGATAGATAGATAGATAGATAGATAGATAGATAGATAGATAGATAGATGCACATACATACATACATACATACATACATATATATATTAGATTATATATAGAGAGAGAGATTAGATTAGATACGGATTAGATATAGATAGATATAGATAGATTAGATATAGATGGATGGATGAGATATAAGATGATAGATAGATAGATAGATAGATAGATAGATAGATAGATAGATAGATAGATAGATAGATAGATAGATACAGATAGATGGATAGATTAGATATGGATAGATAAATAGATATAGATAGAATGGGTGGATGGATTAGATATAGATAGATAGATATGAAATAACTTCATTGTCACTTTAAATGTACACTCATTGGCATACATTAAAATGAAATTTTGATGCATCCAGCTCTCAAAGGGCCACCACATCTTTGAGACTCTACACCCCAAAGCCTTTGAGATGCCTCCTCTTGGCCATGCGCCACGTTCACAAACCACATTTGCCCTCAGTTCAGAAACAAGCTGACTTCCTCACGAGGGATCCTGGCAACTTTTACCAATTTCAAGCCTTCCCGCCCTCAGGCCCAGGCCGGGGGGGGTCACTTCTCGGGTGCAGGCAACGGGTGGGATGGGCCTCAAAGATGCATCCCACCCGAAAACCGGAGACTGTGAGTTCTAGTTCTGCCTTAGTCACAAAAGCCAGCTGGGTGCCTTTGGGCCAATCGCCCGGAGACAATGAGTTCTAATCCTGCATCAGACATAAAAAGCAACTAGGTGACTTTCGGCCAATCTCCAGGAGACGGTGAGTTCTAGTTCTGCCTTAGGCATGGAAGTCGGCTGGGTGACTTTGGGCCAATTACCAAGGAGATGGTGAGTTCTAGTTCTGCTTTAGGTATGAAAGCCCGCTGGGTGACTTTGGGTCAGTCCCTCTTTCTCAGCCCACCAGACCCCACAGGGTTGTTGTTATGGGGAAAACAGGAGGAGAAAGGAGTGATGTTAGTTATATTCACTGCCTACAAAATAAGAAGGATAGGACAAAAATCTAACAAACAGATAAAATGAATAAATAAAAAGTGATTTGCAAAATTCTTTTAGGGCATTTGTCATAAAGGTGTCCTGAACCAGGGCGAAGATGGACCCATCCTGGCCTATTCCCCCCACCCCCCACCCCACACACATAAAAGAGAGTCTCCCCCCAAGAAATTATTTTCTTTTCATTTATTCTCACGGAATTTGGAGAAAAAGAGACAGAGGGTGAAAGAGAGAGAGAGGGGCAGAGAGAGAGGGACAGAAAGAGAGGAGAGAGAGAGAGAGAGAGAGAGAGGCTGAGAGAGAGACAGAGAGAGAAAGACGGGGACAGAGTGACAGAGAGAAAAAGAGACAGAGAGAGAGAGAGAGGGTGAAAGAGAGAGGGAGAGAAAGAGGGAGAGAAAGAGAGGGAGAGAAACACAGAGAGAGAGAGACAGAGTCAGAGACACAGAGAGAGAAAGACAGAGAGAGTGAGTGACAGAGAGAAAAAGAGACAGAGAGAAAAAGAGACAGAGAGAGAGAGGGAATAACAGAGATAGGGAGAGTGACAGAGAAAAAGAGACAGAGAGAGAGAGAGACAGAAAGAGTGACAGAGAGAAAAAGAGACAGAGAGAGAAAGAAAGACAGAGAGAGAGTGACAGAGAGAAAAAGAGACAGAGAGAGAGGGAATGACAGAGATAGAAAGAGTGACAGAGAGAATAAGAGACAAAGAGACAGAGAAAGACAGAGACAAAGAGAGTGACAGAGAGAAAAAGAGAGAGAGACAGAGAGAAAAAGAGAGAGAGAGAGAGAGAGAAAGACAGAAAGAGTGACAGAGAGAAAAAGACAGAGAGAGAGAGAGAAACAGAGAGAGAGAGAGAGACAGAGACAGACAGAAAAAGAGAGAGAGACAGAGACAGAGAGCGAGAGAGACGGAGACCAACGCTTGTCGGGAACATTTAGCATTGTCAGACTAAATTACAATTCATCTCCCCATAAACCTCTTTTTGTGTCAGACGTTGTCATGAGTTACAAAGGCTTAAAGTTGATTGAAAATGGCACTTGGCAACGAACCCGCAGTTACGACAGTTTGCAGTGTCCCGGCAGTACCGGGTTCAACAGGGATTCCTTAACGTCCGAGGCGAGGATGCAAATAGTTTTACTACCGGTTTTGTGGGTGTGGCTAGGTGGGCGTGGCCACGTGACTGGGTGGGTGTGGCTTCTTCTTCTTTTTCTGCAGCACCCTCCCCTCTCCGTTTTTTGGCCTCCTGGGCCTCAGGGAAGCCCCCTGGGCGAAGCAGTAAGACAGTGAGGAGGATTCCAGCAAACAGCTGATCGTCGGAACAGCTGATCGTTGGGAGGAGGAAAAAAAAAAGAAAGACCTTGAGGGGTGACTGGGCGGGGGAGGACCTAGTCCATGATGCTGGGCATGCGTGCGATGTCAATAAGGACTGACTGGGCAGGGGGCAAAGGGGCAGGGAAAGGCGGGGCCAGCCACGGGCATGATTTGCTGGTTCTCCGAACTGCACAGAATAGTTTAGAACCGGGCCGAACCGGTAGAATCCCACCCCCTGCTTAATATTCGTGTTCCTAGCTCGCCCACCTGAGTGGCCTCTGATTCCTATCCCCACCCACTCCCCAAGACAAAACCCTTCCCTCTCCGCCCTATGGAGAGCTGACGTAGAAGCTGTCATTCACATCGGCCGCTGCCCTTTTTCTTTTGCGTAGCAAAACCGAAGGGTGTGTGGCCCTCGAGGGGAAAAAAAGGCTCCGCTGGGGAGGGGGCTGCCCAGGGCGGGGTGAGGAGAGAGCAGGGTGGCAGGCGACGCCACCTGAGACTTTCAAGGAGAGATTGGACTGCTGTTTGTCAGAAATGGTGTAGGGTCTCCTGCTTAGGCAGGGGGTTGGACTGGATGACCTACAAGGTCCCTTCTGACTCTGATTATCTGTTATCTGTTGACCAGCTGGGAGCACTCCCCACCCTCTCTCCCTTTCTCTCTTTCTCCCTCACTATTTCTCTCTCTCTCTTCCTTTCTCTCTTTCTCCCCTTTACTTTCTCCCTGTCTTTCTCTCTCGCTCTTTCTCTTTTTCTCTGTCTCTCTTTCTCCCTCTTTCTCTGTCTTTTTCTCTTCTTCCCTTCTCTCTCTTTCTCTCTCTCTTTCTTCCTTTCTCTCTTCCTCCCCTTCTCTTTCTCTCTCTTTTTCTTTCTCTGTCTCCTCTCTTTCTCCCTCCCTCTCTTTTTCTCTGCCTCTTTTTCTCTTTCTCCCTTTCTCTCCCTTTCTCTCTCTCTCCTTTCTCTCTTTTCCCCTTTACTTTCTCCTTGCCTCTTTCTGCCTCTCTCTCTTTTTTCCATCTCTTTTTCACTTTCTCCCCTTCTCTTTCTCTCATTTTCTCTCTCTCTCTTCCTTTCTCTCTTTCTCCCCTTCTCTTTCTCCCTCTCTCTCTCTCTCTCTCTCTTTTTCTTTCCCTGTGTCCGCATCCCCACCCACCTTGGCATCTCACCATACAACTCAGCTCTTTCATCCATGCACCCTTCTCTTCCTCAAGACCCTGGCACCTGTTGCATGATGAAACACACACACACACACAAAATCAAGCACCCCGCCCCCCCGTGGCTTCACCTCCCTGGCGTGCACTGGGACTCCATTTCCCTGATTCAGGGGGGGGACATGCTTTCCCCCACACGCATACCTGTTGCCAAGACAGATGGCAACAAGGTTGGGGATTCGGCGATGCCAGGTACGCAGAGCTGGCGCAGGTTCCTGCAAGGGGCACGGTTGCAAATCCTGGCCAGTTACTGTGGAAACACGCAGGAAAGGCGAAATGGAATACACACACGTGTTTCCTTTCCACCACCCGCACTATTTAAAGAGGGGGCTCGCTAGGCAAAGACAGCCCCCCCCTCCTCTCCCTCTCCCTGCGAGATGGGAGGGGCAGAGGAAACACGTCTCTCGTAGCTGACCTGCGTCACCCCATTAATTTCCAACAGATGCCGTCTCCTTCTTTCTCAATTGAATTTTATTTTTTTCCCCGTGCCGAGGCGGGCCATCAAAACGATGCGGCCAATTAAACAGGAAGCTGCCTCTGTTGGCTTCCTCCGCCTCTGTCTGCAGGACACGACCCCCACCCCCCCCGATCCACGCGAGGGGAGGGGCCCCTGCTCCCCAAACACTGGGGTCCACGCATAGACCTAAAGGCGCGTGCACCTGGGTCGTGTTACTCCGGGTAGGTCCTGGACTTAACAAGCGCCCGTTTAGTGACTGTTAAGGGCAAACACCAGTTGCAGGTCACCTGTTGCAGTGCCGTCGTTAACCTCGGGGAAGGGTCCCAGAACGAACGGTTCATCGGAACAACTAGGGGTCGGGGATTTACAGTTTTTCAACGGTGAAAACAAAGGAAGGTTTAGGCAAGAAAAACCAAATGCACAGGTACAGAAGTGGTAGCACCTGGCTTAACAGCAGTAACCATGAAAGGGATCTTGGAGTCTTAGTGGATACCAATTAAAGATGAACCAACAGGGTGTGGCAGCTGCCAAAAAGGGCCCATTACAATCCTAAACTGCATTAACAGAGCGACAGAATCAAGAAATGCTAGTACCACTTGATAAACCCTTGGTAAGACCCCAGAATTAGCCAGTTAGCCATGCCTGTTTTTTTTTTTTTTCCTCCTATCCCCTAAAGTAGAGAGATCGGAGAGGAAGGGATTAGAAGAGAGTAAGCGAATCAAAACCAGGGTGCGTATCATGTGAAGTGTTAATAGAACTTTATAACGGCTTGAAGGTAAGACCACTTTTGGACTATTGCATGCAGTTTTGGGCACCACAATACAGAAAAGATGGTGAGACCCTAGAATGGGTGCAGAAAAGAGCAACAAAGACGATTAGGGGACTGTCTGGAGGCTAAAACATCTAAGGAACAGTTGCAGAAAGTGAGAATGTCTAGTCTAGTGAAAACAAGGACTAGGGGGGACACAATAACAATATGCAGCAATATGATGAGAGGGACCTTGGAGCTTTAGTGGACAACCAGCTAAATGGGAGCCAGCAGTGTGAAGCAGCAGCCAAAAAAGCTAATGCAATCCCAAGTTGCATTAACAGAGGGATACAATCAAGATTAAGGGAGGTACTAATACCACTCTGTAAAGCCTTAGTAAGGCCACACCTAGAGTCCTGCATCCAGTTTTGGTCACCACACTTATAAAAAAGATGTTGAGACTCTAGAAAAAAGTGCAGAGAAGAGCAACCAGGATGATGAGGGGACTGGAGACTAAAACATACGATGAACGGTTGCAGGAACTGGGCCTGGCTAGTCTAGGGAAGAGAAGGACCAGGGGGGACATGATAGCAGTCTTCCAATATTTGAGGGTCTGCCCCAGAGAGGAGGAAGGGGTCAAGCTATTTTCCAAAGCACCTGAAGGCCAGATAAGGAATAATGGATGGAAACCGATCAAGGAGAGATTCAACCTGCAAATAAGGAGAAACTTTCTGACAGGGAGGACAATCCACCAATGGAACAGAAGTTGCCTTCAGAAGTTGTGGGAGCGCCATCACTGGAGACTTTCAAGAAGAGATTTGATTCCCATCTGTCAAAAATGGTGTAGGCTCTCCTGCTTGGGTGGGGGGTTGGACTAGATGACCTACAAGGTCCCTTCCAACTCTGATCATTTGTTATCTGATTTTGTGGGGCAGAGGAGCATAAATCCCACACAGCCCCCTATCTAAGAACCGCTCTGAACTCAAACCATCCTGAAGGTATGAAAAGGGTTTTGGGTCTAACTCAGTCACCCCACATTCAGGATCTATTAAACTGAGATTGTGTGAACAGAGGCATGGAATCAAAATCACGTGAAGCACCGTTTTGTAAAGCCACACCTGGAATCCTGCATCCAGTTTTGGTCCCCCACGTTTACAAAAGCTATGTTGAGACTTCGGAAAAAGTGCAGAGAAGAGCAACGAAGACAATTAAAGGCCCAGAGACAAAATCCTATGGAGAAGTCCCACAACAGTGGTGGGATGAATCTTCCTACCGAGATGAGGTGGACCGGTTGCTTTCGTGGTGTGGAGACAATGACTTGGTCCTCAGCACCAAGAAGACCAAGGAGCTGATAGTGGACTATATAGAAGGAACAGATCAGACCTCCAGCCCTTGCTTATCAAGGGAGAGCGAGTGGAGCAAGTGGCCAGTTTTAAGTTTCTGGGTGTTACCCTAAAATAGGACCTGACCTGGGGGTGCTCACATTGCAGCCTTGGTCAAAAGGGCCCAGCAGAGATTATACTACCTGAGGCTTCTCAGGAAACAACAACTGAATGGAAAACTGCTGGTGACCTTTCACCGCTGCACCATAGAGAGTATTTTAACATACTGCACCTCTGTATGGTTTGCCAATTGCACAGGGGTACATAGGAAAGCACTCCAGAGGGATAAGGTCATTGCCCAGAGGATCATTGGCTGCCCTCTCCCCTCTCTTTGGAAGAGCTTTATAGCTCCCGCTGCCTTAAGAAAGTTCAAAACATTCGCAAAGATCCATCTCATCCTTTTTTTTTTTTTTAACTATGGCCATCTGGCAGATGGTACAGAATAATAAAAACAAGGACAAATACGCTAAAAAACAGCTTCTATCCCAGGGCAGGAAGTCTATTGAATTCTACTGTATAGTGCAATCTTAACGCAATATCTGGAGTTTTCAATTCAATGTACAGAATGTGAAGGATGTGTGTTTGTGTTTATTTTCATAGTCATAATGTACACTGAAGATGGCATTTAATTTCTTTGTACGAGGTGCAGTGACAATAAAGTAAACTAACGATTGCAGGAATTGGGTATGGCCAGTCTAGAGGAAATAAGGAGGGGACATGATAGAAGTATTCCAATATTTGGAATAAGGGGACATGATAGAAGTATTCCAATATTTAAGGGGCTGCCACAAAGAAGAGGGAGTCAAGCTATTCTCCAAAGCACCTGAAGGCAGGACAAGAAACAATGAAAGGAAACTAATCAAAGAGAGAAGCAACTTGGAATTAAGGAGAAACTTCCTAACATGAAGACAATTCACCAGTGGAACAGCTTGCCACCGGAAGTTGTGGGTGCTCCATCTCTGGAGAAGAGATTGGACAACAATTTGCCCAGAATGGTCTAGGGTCTCTTGCTTCAGCAGGGGATTAGACTAGAAGACCTCCCAGGTCCCTTCCAGCTCTGTTCATATTTAGATTCCACCCAGTGTGTGTAAATACCGCGTTCATCAACAATGAGCGGTGGAGGTATTTCGCTCTTCTGTCCGGACACCGATGTTGCCCGTCCAGCGCTGCGTTTCCCTTTCTTGTCGCCAAGCGTGCCACGTCGCCGGGTGGCCATTTTCTAGGGGCGGATATCACCTGCGTCGCAATGAAGACAAGGAATTTCGTTAAATAAGTAAATAAAAGTTGCAGAAAGCAAATGGGAGTCCCACCCTCTTGCTCTTCGGCACCCTAAAAGGTGGGTTTTGTTGAACTTATTTATTTCTCCTTTGTGAAAATTCATTACAAACTTTTTATTACAAATGTAATGTGTGTCGATCCCCGGTTTTGTCAGACGGGCGGCATTTAACCTGAAGAAATAATAAACAATAAATTGACACTTTCTCTTCTACGGCATCTGGAGTCCAGGGGGACCCGGATTCGAATCACCTCAAATCTGTGTCCAGCAGGCCTTCCCACTTTAGATGAAGCCATCATGTCTTCGACCACGGTTGACTAAGAACGATTCCTTTATCTAAGTTCATGTCAATGGTTGGCAAACCCTAATGCAGTGTTTTTCAACCTTGGCGCCTTTAAGAGGGCAGGACAAGAAGCAAAGGGTAGAAACTAATCAAGGAGAGAAGCAACTTAGAACTAAGGAGTGATTTCCTGACAGAATAATTAATCCGTGGAGCAACTTGCCCTCAGAAGTTGTGGATGCTCCAACACTGGAAGTTTGTAAAAAGATGTTGGATAACCATTTTGTCTGAAGTGGTGTAAGGTTTCCTGCCTAGGCAGGGGGTTGGAATAGAAGACCTCCAAGGTCCCTTCCAACTCCGTTATTCTACTCTATTCTATTCTAAGATGCGTGGACCAACTCCCAGCATTTCCCTGACGCTAATGCATCCCTTTTGATATGGACCGCCCATTGTGGACTGCATACTCTCTTCTAATCCCTTCCTCTGCAATCTCTCCGCTCCAAGGAGGTAAAAAAAAAAAAAAGCACAGGTATGGCTGGCTGGGGAATTCTGGGAGTTGAAGTCCACCTGTCTTAAAGGGACCAAGGTTGAAAAACACTGCAATTACAGCCAAAGTAGACCATATTTTGGCTTAGCTGGTGTGCAAAGCCACACACACACACACACACACACACACACACACAGAGAGAGAGAGAGAGACCTGTGGAATTCACACTGAATTGTGGGGAAGGGGCTTTCCTCCTTCATCCCTCACTCATCTGCCATGGTTCCCCCACCAATGACTCCCCACCCATCCCTCTTCCCACCATCCCATCATCCCTGGCCCCAAGACCCACACAGCATGCAAGGAAGCGGGGTGGGGTGGGGTGTCAGCAGAAGCCCAGGGACTACATCTCCCAGCAATCCCAGCACCAGTCAGGGTTGCAGGGAATTGTGGGAGCTGAAGTCCCAGCATCTCTGGTGGGCACCCTGTTGGAGAAAGTGGCTCTCACTACTACTCTACCTGCCCTTTGGGTTTCCCAGCAGCCTCTGCTCCCCCTCCTTCCGCCCCCTCCCTGCTTGAGCCCCCTCCCCACCTCCTCCTGCCCCCCTCGCCCCTTTTTCCAAACGCGCACCCCCCGCTGCTTCTCCACGTCCCAACTTCGCACCTGTCCCCTTTCCAAAGCAGCTTGGTCTCTTCCAGGACTCCGCCCCCTTATCCATGTTTCCAAGGCAACGGATCAACGGTACAGGCTTCGGGGAGGAGGATCTCCGCGTGGCAACCGTTGCTGAGGGGAGGGGCGGAGCCTCGTATGCCTCAAGTAAGGCGGTACTGCTGGTGGTGGGCGGGATTAATTTCTCACGACCGACAGGCAAAGGAGGCTGAGTGAAGCGGTTGAGGGTGTGACAGGGAGGAACAATAGTTCGTGCGCAAATCACGAAGGGCGGGGCGGGTGGGAGAAAACAACGCGCGGCGGTTGGTGGGGAAGAAGAGGCGGGGAAATTACGTCGCTGTCAATCATTATACAGCACAAACCCGAGGCGGTAGCGAGAGGAGGCCGTCGAGAAGAGGCGGGAGCCAGCCTGTCAATCACACCCCGCGGTTCATCTAATTGGATAATTTGGATGAGGAAAAGAAAAACTAGGCCTACCATAGTTTAGAGGGCGCCAAAGAACAATATGGTGGCATCTCCTTGCTGACCCCTAGTGGTCAACTGGAGATTTGCAATCCAGAGTTCATTAACCCCCTCCAAACTAATATAACACACCTCAGAATGAACAATATCTCAGAATTAAAAAAGAAAAGCCAAATTTTAAAAAAAAATCAAATTTAGGGGAAAAAAAAATACTGATTGAGAATATACAGTACCAACATCTGGGTTTATTGTGGAGTCCTGAGAAGAAATATTCATTTTCACCAGTTCTGAATTTTTAATAAATTCTAATAAATGTTAATCTGATTACATTTAAAATTTCAGTAAGTTTTATATTTTAATACATCTTAATTTAAAAAAAACACATTTTAATAAAATCTAAAAAGGAAAATTCAGAGTTTCATCCCCAAATTTTGTTCAGGAGGTCCAATATTTGCGTGTGGAAGCTGCACCCCTCCCCACCTAAAATGCAATTATTATTATTATTATTATTATTATTATTATTATTATTATTATTATTATTATTATTATTATTATTATTATTATTATTATTATTATTATTATTTACTTTTTCCGAATACAGACTGACAAAGTTCTGGAACACAACACCCCGGATATCACGATTGTGGAGAAGAAAAAATTGCGGATCGTCGACATTGCCATTCCTGGTGATAGCAGAATCGACGAGAAACAACTTGCAAAAGCCACCAGATATCAGGACTTGAGAATCGAACTGCAGAGACTCTGGCATAAACCAGTGCAGGTGGTTCCAGTGGTACTGGGCACACTGGGTGCTGCTGTGCCTAAAGACCTAGGCAAGCACTTAAAAACAATTGGTGCTGACAAGATCACCATTGGTCAGCTGCAGAAGGCCACCTTACTGGGATCTGCTCGCATGATCTGCCGATACATCACGCAGTCCTAAACGCTTGGGAAGTGTTCGACTAGTGATTTGTGATACGAAACCCAGCATGGTTATCTCCTCTGCTGTGTATACTGTCATAATAATTTACATTTTTAAATGTTCAGTTGACTAAGTTTCATTTTTAATGAATAAAAGGTATTATAATAATAGTAATAATAATAATAATCCAGATGCCCTTTCCTAAGCACCACTCCCATGATGCATTGCATCACAGCTGAGCATCATTTGATGGCTGCATCCAAATATAATAAATAGATAAATAAAGCCGACCAGAGTCGTTTCGCAAAGCAAGATGGACAGCATATCAATTTAATGTGTTAATAAATGATAAATCCTTAATATCTTGCTCAACGGAGGTTAAGAAGTTTTAGCTTCAAGTGAGCAAAGCTGGCTGGGGAATTCTGGGAGTTAAAGTCCACCCTTCTTAAAATGCCCGAGATTGAGACATAGCAGTCAGGAGCGATCCCTCCCCCTAGCCAAGAAAACATTGCACCCTGCTCCCCAAATAGTCCTTACAGGTGGTCCTCACCTTACGACCACGACTGGGTCCAAGGTTTCTGTCATTAAGTGAAACATTTGTCAAGCGAGTTTTCTTTCCCTTTTTGTTAAACTTTCTATGCCACTGTTGTTAAAAAATGAATCCCTGCAATGGATCAGTTTTAGAAAATAAGACTGTGTAATGAATATGATAGTAAATATTAAGTGTTTCGCAACACGGCTGTTAAAAGAATCTGGCTTCCCCGTCGATTTTGCTTGTCGGAAGGTCACAAAGAGAGGATAGTAGGACCTCGGGACTCAGCAACCGTCGTTAAGTATGAGCCAGTTTGCCAAGCCTCTGAATTCTGATCGAAGATGCCTCCGAAGGCGTTGAAGGCCGTGGTGGGGTTCAACCAGTGTAACGACTGGTTCGGGGAGCGCTTGCGCGCTTTGTTTTAAAAACGGCCATTTTCAGCACTAAAACTTACCTTCTGCTACAGCCCTGCTGAGGAAAACAGCTGAGCTGTGGCCATCCACTGTGCCGCGCGAATCAGCCAGGCTTCAAAACACGGAAATAAAATACAGACTAGGGCAGGCTGGGCAGGGCCAACTGATTGCTGGAACTACCGGTTCACTCCAACCAGTCTGAACCGGCTGAATCCCACCCCCTGGTTGAAGGAATCCCTGCATTTGTTAAGAGACACGCCGCTGTTAAGTGAGTCTGGCTCCCCCCACTGACTGTCCGAAAGCCGCAAAAGGGAATCGCGTGACGCCCCCAGGACGCTACGACCGTCATAAATGTGAGCCAGTTGCGAAGCGTCCGAATTTTGATCGTGTGACCCTCGGGATGCAACAATTGGTCCTAAGTCTCTTTTTTTCCTAGTGCCGTTGTAACTCTGGACACTAAATGAACTAAGTCGAGGACTGCTTGTATTTTCATGCTTGCTCACTAGATCATTCATTTGAGGAGGGGGGGGAACGCTCTTAAATGGGGAGGGGGGAAGACCTGGAAAAGACCCATTGCAAAAAGCATTTGTCCACAGCGGCTGCTTTCTCTCCGCCGAGCCCCTTTATGAAAAGCGGGAAGCCGTCCACTCTAATGGGCAATTAGGGCTCTGGCAAAATTGCACTTTGAGATCCGGCCATCTTTGTTTGCGGAGAGAAAAAGAGAGAGCGAGCGTGTAAAAAGCACGCAACAGTTCAGAGCTAGTTTGGTGAGGAGGTGCGTGGGGGATGTTAGCTGGGACCCAGGCAGAAATCATTTGCTCCATTAAACTGGCCACTTCTGGCTTGCCTGGGGCCCAAGAAATAAAACATTTTAAAAAAATATATACACGCTTTCCTCATTTTTTAAAAAAATAGAGTAGCTGTGAATTATTATTATTATTATTTGCACTCTCCTGTATAATGTTACCAACCCTTTGGTCCTCTCTTCCACAAAGGATCTTCTATGATTTTTCAAGCTTGGCTCCTTTAAGAGAAGGTGGGCGTTGAGTCCCAGAATTCCCCAGCCGGCTGGCTGGAGAATTCTGGGAGTTGAAGTCCAACCCTCTTGTAAAGTTATCCAAGTTGAGAAAGACTTGGCTGATCTTTCTTGGGATGGAGAGCAACTCTTGAAACCATAAAAGTGAATGGCAATTTCCTGGCTCTGGATCAAGGAAGTACCTTAGATACGGATACAGATTAACTGAATTGTGAAGGAACCTTGTAGGTCATCTAGTTCAACCCTCCGCCCGAGCAGACCTTACTACACCATTTCTGACAGATGGCGGTCAGATATTTTTTTTCCTCCATTTTTTTCTAAAATGCCACCAGCAAAAAATCACTTTGCTCTGATCCAACTGACATTGGGTCTCTCTGTCTGTTTGTCTGTCTGTCTGTCTATCTGTCTCCCTGTGTCTCTGTCTCCCTGTCTCTCTCTCTGTCCATGTGTCTCTCTGTGTCTCTGTCTGTCTCTCTGTCTCTGTGTGTGTGTCTCTGTGTCTGACTCTCTCTCTCTTTCTCTCTTGTTCTGTCTGTCTCCCTATCTCTCTCTCTCTCTCTGTGTGTGTATGTCTCCATCTCTCGCTGTGTGTACGACTTTCTCTGTCTCTCTCTGTGTGTGTGTGTGTGTCTCTGTCTGTCTCTGTCTCTGTCTCTCTCTCTCTCTCAAGGTGGCCAGATCAAAACCAGACCTTGCGGGTTCTTTGTCTCCCAATTGTGGTCTTTTGAAGGTCTAAGAGAAGCCTGCTTTGGCACGGCAGAGAGCCTGCGGTGTGGCATACCAGCCTCCTTCCCTCCCTGCTGCCTAAATGCATCTGTGTCATGCAAAACGGCATAACGGCCCTCATTCATATGGAGGAGGCTTCCCTCCCCAGCCTCTGCGCCACTGGTAATCCGAAAACCCAGATCTTTTTTTCCCCTGGAATGAATAAATAAGAATCAGCGTGTTTATATGGCTCTCCATCCGTTGTGGCTGTGCGCACGTAGTCAGTAAGGCTAAAAGGCCCCTCTTCTCGGCTACGGATCAAGGTCCAAATCTTTACAGGTAGTCATTAAAGAATAACAGAAGAACTGAGTTGGAAGGGACCTTGGAGGTCTTCTAGTCCAGCCCCCTGCTCAAACAGGAAGACCCTATACCGTTTCAGACAAAATGGCTGCCCAATCTCTTCTTCAAAACCTTCAGTGATGGAGCACCCACAACTTCTGGTGGCGAGCAGTTCCACTGGTTAATTCTTCTCACGGTTAGGAAGTTTCTCCTTAATTCCAGGTTGCTTCACTTCCTTCGTTTCCTCCTTCCTTCTTTCCTTCCTCCCTTCTTTCTTTCCTTCCTTCCTTCCCTCCCTCTTTATTTCTTTCTTTCCTCTTTTCCTCTTTTCCTCTTACTTCTTTCCTTCCTTTCTTTCCTCCCTCTTTCTTTTTCTTTTCTCCTTTCTTCTTCTTTCCTTCCTCCTTCCCTTTCTTTCTTTCTTTCTTTCTTTCTTTCTTTCTTTCTTTCTTTCTTTCTTTCTTTCTTTCTTTTTCTTTCTTTCTTTCTCTCCTTTTTTTCAAGGCAGAGAAAACAACCCGGCTCTGGTTTTTTTTTTATCGTTTCAGAATGGAATACAGCGACTTGAGGTCTTAAGTTTCAGGCGAGCTGAATTCCAATTGAATTTCAGGACAAAAAGAAAAAAAAAGAAAGAAATTCACTTCTTCGTATCCATCTCTCCCTTCCCTTTTCCCGTCTCTCTCCGTGGAGACAATTATTCCGAGCGCTGATGGGTTTCGTTCCAGCTGAATTGCCCTGAACCCCCAATACGGCTCCTGGTGGGGGTATGTATCCATGTGGTTTTTATTCCAGTTTCGTTTATTATTATTATTTTTCCCTGCACGGATATTTGGTGATGCTCGCCGACGGTTACCTTAGTTCAGTGATGGTGAACCTTTTTGTTGTGGGGTGCCGAAAGTGCGTGCGCATCGGCACCCACAATGCAACGTGCCCTGCCCCCCGCGCATGCCCAAGCAACATCCCCACCCCCTTACCTGCACCGCACATGCATGCACCTCCCAGCTAATTTTGGGCCCATTTGAGGGCATTTTTGCCCTCGCAAAGGCTCGAGGGAAGCCTCTGCCGCCTTGGGAGGCTGAAAAACGGGCCTTCCGGAAATCCCGGAAGTGCCTGTTTTCAGCCTCCGGTGGGCTTCTGGAGCCCGGGAGGCCATTTCGCCCTCCCAGAGGCTCGGGAGAAAACTCTGGCGCCTCTGGAGGCTGCAAACGGGCCCATTTCGGCACTTCCGGTATTTCCGGAAGGCCCGTTTTCCGTGCAGGTAAGTTTGGCTGGGGCTCGCATGCCCGCACAAATGGCTCTGCATGCCACCAATGGTACGCGTCCCACAGGTTCACCATTACAGCCTTAGTTAGTACAGATGTCAGCAACCTACAGCTCTGGAGCTGCATGTGGCTCTTTGGGCCCTTTGCTGTAGGCTCCCTTTGTTTTGAGGCTCCCGGTGTTTTCTTTTCCGTGGGAAACGGGTCCAAATGGCTCTTTTGAGTGTTGAAGGTTGCAGACCCCTGCCTTAGTCGGTCGTGGCTGACGCCGCGCGACCGACAAGGCAAAGCAAGCGCCGGACAGTAGGCCGAGACGGCGAGCAGGGAATATATTGCAGAAGGAAAGACCCGGGAGGAAGGACGTAGAAGTTGCAAACAAAGGGAGAAATGAGGTCATCTGAAAAAGCTGAAAAATCTCTTTTTTTCCCCCAACAATGGCTGAGAAGCGCGAGGAGGACTTTAAGAGAGTAGCTTGAGGGCTGCCAGCTGGAAAGGATTGCAGAAAAATTGCAGTACGGGGAGTCCTCGGGTTACAGAGCTTGAAATCTATGTTGCTAAGGGAAACATTTGTTAAGTGAGTTTTGCCTCATTTTACAACCTTTCTCGCCAGAGTTGTTAAGTGAATCGCTTTAACGGTAGTTAAACGAGTGGCTTCCCCATTGTTGGAAGGTCACAAAAGGGGGCCACGTCGTGAACCCCTCCTCCGGGACACTGCAACCGTCATAAATACGAGTCAGTTGCCAAGCCTCCGAATTTTGACCACGTATCCACAGGGAGGCTGCAACGGACGTGTGAAGTGTAGTCCTTGAGTTACAACAGTGACCGTTCAAAGTTACAGCGGCACTGGGGAAAAAATGCCCTTACGGCAGTTTTTCGCCTTTAATGACCGTTGAGGCATCGCCGCGGGAGGCTTGACCACGGGTTCGTATTTATGATGGTTGCAGTGTCAGCGGAGAAGGCCGCTTCGCTTAATGACCCACGCGACTCATTTAACAACCGCAAGCGATTCGCGTATAACGAACGCAGCAGGAAAAGTGGGGGGAAACTCACACCACGAATTTCCGACCGTCGGCTGTGCCGGCTGGGGAATTCTGGGAGTTGAAGTCCACCAAAGTCCCCAAGGTTGGATCTTCTCTCTGGCTTAGAAGCCCCCGAAAGTCTGTTTTTCCTCCTGCTTCTTCCTGAAAAGTCTGCTCCACGTTTTGCAAGTTTTTCTTCACAAAGAGAGGAAGGAAGGAAAAAAAAAAAAGACCGAGAGAAAGAGAGTGAAATCCCACAATAAGCCACCGACATTTCTTCAGCCCAGTATCACCTGGGGAGAGCTGCATTCTTCCCAGGGTCCTGCCGGATTGCCCTTCCGCCGTCTCCCCTGAACTCCCACCGGAGGTTTTCCCCCCTCCATTGTTTTAAAAACTCCTGAGCCAAATTCTTCTGGCAGAGGCCTTATCGTGCGAAAGAGAGCGCCCGGAGGATCAGCTGATGGGTGGGGAAGGAGAGAGGGAGAGAGATAGAGAGAAGGAGAGAGGGAGAGAAGGAGGGGGGAGAGTGAAAGAGATGGCTGAGAAAGAGAGAAGGAGGGAGGAGAGAGAAAGGAAGGAAGAGAGAGAGAGAAGGAAAGTAAGGGAGAAAGAGAAGGGGAGAAAGAGAGAAAGGGAGGGAGAGAGGGAGGGAGAAAGAGATGGGAGAGGGAGAGAGAAAGGGGAGGGAGAGAAAGAAAGAGAGAGAAATAGAGAAAGTGTGAAGAGAAAAGAGCAAGTGGGTGACAAAGAGAGGGGAGAGAGAGAAAGAGAGAGAGAGAAGGAAAGTGAGGGAGAAAGAGAAGGGGAGAAAGAGAGAAAGGGAGAGAGAGAGGGAGGGAGAAAGAGATGAGAGAGAGAGAGAGAGAGAAAGGGGAGGGAGAGAAAGAAAGAGAGAAATAGAGAAAGTGTGGAGAGAAAAAGAGCAAGTGGGTGACAAAGAGAGAGGGAGAAAGAGAGAGAGAGAAGGAAAGTGAGGGAGAAAGAGACAGAAAGAGAAGGGGAGAAAGAGAGAAAGGGAGGGAGAGAGGGAGGGAGAAAGAGATGGGAGAGAGAAAGGGGAGGGAGAGAAAGAAAGAAATAGAGAAAGTGTGGAGAGAAAAAGAGCAAGTGGGTGACAAAAGAGAGAGGGGAGAGAGAGAGAAAGAGAGAGAGAGAGAAATGGTGGCGGGAGAGAAAGAGAGAGTGGGAGAGAGAAAGGGGAGAGTGAAAAGAGAGAGAGAGAGGAAAGAGAGAGGGGGAAGAGAAAGAGAGAGAAAAAAAGATGGGGGCAGGGAGAGAAAGAGAGAGAGCGGGAGAGAGAAAGGGGAGAGTGAGAAAAAGACAGAAAGAGAGAAAGGAGAGAGAAAGAGAGAGAGCGGGAGAGAGAAAGGGGAGAGTGAGAAAAAAGACAGAAAGAGAGAAAGGAGAGAGAAAGAGAGAGAGCGGGAGAGAAAAAGGGGAGAGTGAGAAAAAGACAGAAAGAGAGAAAGGAGAGAGAAAGAGAGAGAGCGGGAGAGAAAAAGGGGAGAGTGAGAAAAAGACAGAAAGAGAGAAAGGAGAGAGAAAGAGAGAGAGCGGGAGAGAAAAAGGGGAGAGTGAGAAAGAGAGAAACTGCACTGACGGCCAGGACTCAAACTTACAGCCACCACAGCATTCTCCCCCCATCATATAATCAAAATCCAGGCGCTTGGCCACCAGTTCGTATTTACGACGGTCGCAGCATCCTGTGTGTGTGTGTGTGTATGTGTGTGTCTGACATGACTGCCCTTTGTGGAACCCCCGAAGCCTGTTTCCGACAAACAGAATCAATGGGTGGGGAGGGAAGCCTGACTCGCTTAAAGACCACGCAATTCGGTTAACACTTGCAGATATTCGCTTAATGACCGTGGCAAAGAAAGCCCGTAAAAATCGGGTGACGACCGCAATCCCCAACGACCGCATTCCCCCACCCTTCCCCCTGGGCCATAGAAGCAGCAATGGAGGTCGTATCTTGAGGACTAGCGGTTTGGTAGTAGTGGATGGAGAGATCTTGGTTTGCGACACCAGCTTGGTTGCCGTTTTGGAAAATGGTTTTACCAAGTCTGGTTTGTTTTTTGTTTTTTTTGTGGGATTTTTTGAGCCAATTCTGACATTTCTATCAGTCAATTCTCACTTTTCTTTGGGGGGGGGGGGAAACTTTATTTTTGTAATTTGGGGTGAGAGGTAAGCGGAAATATTGGGATTTATATATATATATTTTAATAACAGGGCAAGTTCACAGCCTGTTCTTGCAAACCCTGTTCCCGAAATAGTCGAGCTTTTCTGCAGAAATTTGGGTGACCTGGATACTCTTTTCCCGAAGCCTTTAAAACTCTTAAAGAGCATCGTGAAGGTAATTACAGCAAGTCCTTGACTTACGGACCGCAAGGGAATATGTCCATCGCTAAGTGAGATGCTGGTTGCACCCGTTATGGCCACCTTCCTCGCCACCTCGATTTACAACTACAATGGAATGCATCCGTCACTAAGCGAGACACTGGTCACGTGAATCTTGTCCCTGTTATGGCCACCTTCCTCGCCACCTCAACTTACGACCACAATGGAACCCGTCCGTTGCTAAGTAAGACACTGGTCATGTGAATCTTGCCCCCATTATGGCCACCTTCCTCGCCACCTCGACTTACGAATGTTTCTGTCACTAAGCGAGATGCTGGTCATGTGAATCTCCATGCTGAGCCAGATAACTGTTCAACGCCTAATTTTACCACCTTTTATTGCTGCAGTTGTTAAGTGAATCTCGGGGTCATTAAGCGAACCCAACTTCTTCTTTTATCGACAACTCGTTGGAAGTCAGCTGGGAAGGCCACATACGGTGATCCCAGAATCCCGAGGACCTTGCAACGGTCGTAAATACAGGTAGTCCTCAAGTTATGACCACAAGGGAGCCCAGGATTTATGTTGCTAAGTGAATCACTGCGGTTGTTCAATGAGGAAGACGTGAATCTGGTTTCCCCACAGATTTTGATTATCGGAAGGTCACAAAAGGGGATCGTGCAACCCTGGGACGTTGCGGCCGTCGTAAATCTGAGACAAGTGTCTCAGTTGCCCAAATGTCCCAAATTTTGATCATGTGATCTCATCACAACTGTAGGTCATCTCAAGAGGCCGTCGCCTAAAATGCAATGAAACGAAATAAAAGAGGATGGAATCGTGAAAGAATTCGGGCGAAATTAGGCTGGAGCCAGAATTAAAAATTTCTTTGAAAAGGAATATAAAAGCGGCCACCTTAACTCTCAACGCCTGCAGGTAGAGGATTCAACCGGTCAACCTTGGAGCCCTGGATTGCAGGACCAGCATTCAACTGGTCAAGCTCTGAGCCTGGAATACAAGACACACCATTCAACCAGTCAAGCTCCGATCCCTGCATTGCAAAATCCCCATTCAACTGGTCAAGCTCCAATTCCTGGAATACAAGACCCCCATTGGACCGGTCAAGCTTCAAGCCTGGATTGCAAGACCCCCATTCAACCAATCAAGCTCCAATCCCTGGAATGCAAGACTCCCATTCAACTGGTCAAGCTTCAAGCCTGGAATGCAAGACCCCCATTCAACCAATCAAGCTCCAATCCCTGGAATGCAAGACTCCCATTGGACCGGTCAAGCTTCAAGCCTGGATTGCAAGACCCCCATTCAACCAATCAAGCTCCAATCCCTGGAATGCAAGACTCCCATTCAACTGGTCAAGCTTCAAGCCTGGAATGCAAGACCCCTATTCAACTGGTCAAGCTCCGATTCCTAGAATGTAAGACCTCCATTGAACCAGTCAAGCTCCAATCCCTGCATTGCAACATCCCCATTCAACTGGTCAAGTTCCAAGTCCTGGAATGCAAGACCCCCATTTAACAGGTCAACCTCTGAGTCCTGGAATGCAAGACCCTCCCATTCAGCCCGCCCAAGCTCCGATGCCTGGAATGTACCAACAGCCATGAAACCAAATTTAAGAATTATGCACTATGAAAGTGGACCGAACACAGCTGGGCAAGACCGGGTGGAGCCATTGGCCGCTTCCCGGAATGCTCGAGTGTGACATCACCCCTACAGGACCCTCCCACCACAACCGCCGTTGACCGGACGCTTCCTGGAATACGCCCTTGCTGTATATTTCCTGGTCGCCGGGAGCCCTTCCCAGTTATTGCAGTAGGCTAATTTTGAGGTCTAGGGAGGAGGGGATTCCATTGGTAGAGAAAATGAGGAATAAACCTCTAGAAATGGGGTACCCCTGGCCCCCCTTGGTGCATATAATTTGGGATTATGTGGGGATTAAGTAGCCTGTGTTTCCCAATTTTGGTATCTTGAAGATGGGTGAACATCAACTCCCAGAATTCCCCAGCCAGCGGAGAATCCTGGGAGTTGAAGTCCACCCGTCTTCCAGCTACTAAATTTGAGAAGCGTTGCTATGGGGAGGCCCCAATGCAGCAGATTTTAGAGGCTGGAACGGGGCGGTTTAGCCTTTAACAGGATAGACATCATAAGCGTTGATTTTTGATTTTCGCTGTTCCCTCCACTTAATTTACACCCCAGCATCTATAAACAAAACGCAGGCGAGGTTCCGGGCTCTAAAAGAGTTTGTAAATTAGGAGAGAGAGAGAGAGGAAGGGGAGACGAGGAGAGGGGAGGGAAGGCAGGGGACAAGATGATGAAAGCATTGTATGAAGTTCTTTTGGAGGATTTTATGCTACCCTTTGTTGTACTATTAGCTATATTATCAGCAGAGGCTGCGATGAGAGAGAAAATCAACGCCGGAGGTGAAGCTTTCAGGCACATGAATAGCTGCGTTTGCAGCATTGGCTAGGATTAGGCAGCCTGCCCCGGGCCTAGGGTGGTCCAAGGTTATGGGGGGTGGAGGATGATGGGAGTTGAAAGAAAGTGAACAGGAAGAGGCGGTCACTTGCAGACAAATCTGGAGAGCAGTAGTGGGTTGAGTAAGGTAGGATAGAAAGGATAGGGTAGAGTTGAATAGAGTAGACACAACTCTGTGGTGCAGTAATGAGTTGAGTAGAGTAGGATAGAATGGGAAGAGTAGAATTGAGTTGAGTAGACACAACTCTGGGGAGCAGTAGTGAGTTGAGTTGAGTAGAGTAAGGTAGACTGGGTAGACTGGGTTGACTAGAGTTGAGTAGAGTAGAGCAAGAAACAGTAGTGAGTTGAGTAGAGTAGGATAGAATGGATAGAGTACAGTTGAATAGACACAACTGGAAAGCAGTAGTGAGTTGAGTAGGATAGAATGGATAGGCGGGTTGAGTAGAGTTGAGTAGACACAACTCTGGGAAGCATTAGAGGGTTGAATAGAACAGATACAATAGGGTTAAGTTGAGTAGATGCAACTCTGGGAAACAATATTGGGTTAAGTAGGCTAAGGTAGAATGAATTGAGACAACTCTGGGGAGCAGTCGTGGGTTGAGTAGAGTAGGATAAAATGGGTAGAGTGGGTTGAGTAGAATAGGGTAGAATGGATAGAGAAGATTGTGCAGAACGGAGAAGTAGAAACAACTCTGGAAAACACTAGTGGGTTGAGTAGCTTAGGATAGACTAGAGTTGGTTGAGTAGAGTAGAGGTGAGTAGAGACAACTCCGGGTAGCAGTAGTGGTTGCACAAAAGGGAAAGAGAAGCAGTGATCTCCCCAAGACATGGTCAAAAAAGTCAAAATGGCAGCCAGGGTGGCACAGTTGACTTTCTGGACCATACCTTATGGACTACCTCATGAGAGGAATTAAGAGGTTCTTGAAGATAAAGTGGTCACCCATAGTGGGCAACATGGAAGATTTTCCTTCCCAGCAGTTGAGCAGAAGGCTTCCTTCTACTAATCAAGATCTTCATTTGGACCTCCTCAAGTCCTACCTGAAAGCTGGGTGTGGGAGGATCCCCTTCCTACTCCAGCCCCTGCTTCTCTCTCTCCAGGTCCTGAAAGCTGGGTGTGGGAGGATCCCCTTCCTACTTCAGCCCCTGCTTCTCTCTCTCCAGGTCATGGCAGCCCACGTCCCGATGGCCCCAGGTCTTCCTCAGATGCTGAAGGCGGGAATGAAGTACTTCAGCGGCTTGCAGGAGTCCCTCTTCAGCAACCTGATGGCCTGCAAGGTGTTGATGCAGTGTCTACGCACCTGTTACGGTCCCTTGGGACACAACAAACTGGTGATCAACCACCTGGGCAAGATGTTCCAGTCCTCCCACGCCACCACCATTTTGAAGGAGCTGGAATTGGAGAGCCCCATGGCCTGCCTCTTGCGTTCCGCCGCCGAAACGCAACAGGAAGAGGCGGGGACGGCACGAATTTCGTCGTCCTGCTGGCTGGGGCCCTGCTGGAGAATGCGGAGAAACTCCTGAGATCGGGCGTCCCCATGGTCCACATCCGAGCAGGCTATAACATGGCTTGCAAAGAGGTCCTACGGCTGTTGCCGGGCCTCGTCTGCATCTCGCTGAAAAACCCCCACAACCAGGAGGAAGTGCAATGCGTCATGCAGTCCATCATGGGCAGCAAATTTTTCGGCTACCAGAAGTTCTTGTCCAAACTGGTGGCCACGGCCTGCATCACAGTGGCGCCGCCTGACCACACGGCTTTCAACCCAGAGCACATCCGTGTCTTCAAAGCCCCAGGGGTGGCATCTTGAACTCCTATGTCTTGGAGGGCATGCTTGTCCCCACGGAGGCAGAGGGCATCATCAAGCGAGTGGAGAGAGCCCGAATTGCGGTCTACTGTTGTCCCTTTGGCATCTCCAGGATAGAAGCCAAGAACACGGTCATGTTTGAGAGCGCCACCCAGATGAAGAACTTTGGCAAAACAGAAGAAAACCTCATCGTTGAACGAGTCCTGGGTCTCGCGAAAGCTGGGGTCAACGTCATGGTGGTGGGAGGAAGGGTGGAGAGTCTGGCCCTCTTCTATGCTGACCGATGCAGGATCATGGTGGTGCGGCTGCCCTCCCGGATGCAGCTCCAGCAACTGTGCCAAACGGTCGGCGCCACCCTACTGTACAAGCCCACCGTGCCCTCACCTGAGGACATTGGACACTGCTATCGTGTCTACACCACTGAGATTGGCAGCACCGTCGTCCTGGTCTTCAGTCAACACGGTACACCGTGTCCTCTGGCTACGGTAGTGCTCCGAGGTGCCACCGGCGAGATGCTGGACTGTCTGGAAGCGGCCGTCCAAGATGGAGTGCAGGTTTACAAGAACCTGGGCACCGATGCGCGGCTCTTGCCAGGGGCTGGCGCCACAGAGATGGCCCTCTCAGTGCGCCTGAGCACTCTGGGCATGTACTACCCTGGATTTGAGCAGTACGGCATTTTGGAGTTTTCCCAAGCGTTGAAAACTCTCCCGGCTACCCTGGCAGACAACGCAGGCCTGCCGGTCAACGAGATTATGGCCAAGATGGAAATCCAACATCAACTGGGCAACCAGAACACCGGCATCCTGCTGGGCGTGGAAGAGGCCAGCACCATGGATGCTGCCACGGAAGGCATACTGGATCCGTTCCTGGTGAAACACCGAGGTATTGTCCTGGCCAGTCAAATAGCAGTGACATTGTTGGGTGTCAGTGATATCATGGTGGCCAAGAAGAGTGGGGGTCCCAAGCCACGAGGAGATAACCCCAACTGGGACAAAGAACCAGACATGTTGGATTAAGAGTTTGGTCACCTATTAGTAAAGTACCAGGCCTGCTCTGCGCAGCGTCTCCATCCTTTTCATTTTTGACTAATAAAATCTTGGTTCCACATCAAAGAGTTTCTTGCTTTCCATCCGGCATTGAGTAGTGGGCAAGACACACCTTTGGTTTTCCAACAACATCCACCTTGCCTAACTTCTGGATCTGCTGGTCGGAGCTGATATGAGGTGCCTTCCAAGGATGTGCAGAACAGAATTATGGGGAAAGAACCAGAATCGGAAGAGAGGCGGAAGAGACCTTGGAGGTCTTCTAGCCCAACCCCCTTTTTCAACCATTTCAGATAGATGGCTGTCCAATCTCTTCTTAAAAACTTCATCTAGTGATGAAGCACCCACAACATTTAGTGGCGAGCAGTTCCACTGGTTAATTGTCTTCAGTGTTAGGAAGTTTCTCCTTAATTTCAGGTTGCTTCTCTCCTTGATTAGTTTCCATCTGTTGCTTCTTGTCCCAACTTTGGGAGCTTTGGAGAATAAATTGACCCCCTTCTTCTTTGGGGCAGACCCTCAAATACTAAAATATTGCTATCCTGTCGTTGTCCCCCCCAAAAAGTCTTCCTTTCCTCCAGACTGGCCAAACCCAAATCATAGAACAGTTCTTCGTATGTTTTAATCTCTGGGCCTTTGATACTCTTAGTTGCTCTTCTCTGCACTTTTTCCCCCAAAGTCTCAACCTCTTTTTTTTTTTGTAACGTGGTGACCCAAACGGGACGTATTCCAGGTGTGGCCTTACTAAGGGATTTACAAAGCGGTGCTAATCCTTCACGTGCTTTGGATTCTATGTTGATGCAACCAAGGATCGTATTAGCTTTTGGGGCCGCTGCTGCACAAGTCTGGCTCGGGTTTAAGGGGTTGTCCATTAGGACAGGGGTCTCCAACCTTGGCAACTTTAAGACTTGTGGACTTCAACTCCCAGAGTTCCACAGCTGTGGAACTCTGGGAGTTGAAGTCCACAAGTCTTAAAGTTGCCAAGGTGGAGACTCCTGCACTAGGACTCCAAAGATCCACCTCGCAGTTCCGGTTTTCGAGCCAAGCTTCACAAATCTGAACGCCCCCCACCTCCCCATCGAGCCCAAAATTTTTGTCACTAAGTGAGACCGTTGTCGAGTGAGTTTTGCCCCTCCCGCCTTTTGCAACCTTTCTTGCTTCGGTTGTTAAATGAATCACCCGCAGCGGCCGTTAAGCGAACCTAACAACTTTGCGTTATCAGAAGGTCACAAAAGCGGATCGCATGACGCTAGGAACACTGCGCCCGTCGTAAGTATGAGCCAGTTGCTGAGCATTCGCATTTGGATCACGTGACCACGGGGATGCCACAACAGTTATAAGTGTGGAAAAACAGCCTGTTTTTTTTTCAGTGATGTCATGACGTCGAACGCTCACAAAATGTGCTGTTTTAAGTCGAGAACTATTTGTAGTTTACCACGAGAAGAAATTGGGGTGGAAATGGGATGGGGGGTCTTTTGGCTCAGGTCTCTGCTTGCACCTGCAGCTCTTCTACCTCCCTGTCCAAAAGCGGCAATTAACAAATGCGATTCCCCGTCCAGGAGTAATTAACTAAACGGCCTGCAACGAGGCCCATTTCTCCGTAATCAATTAAACAAACCCAGGTTGGTTTTCAGGTGCAGCCACTCATTTGGGCGAAGAACGACATGGGCTGGGTGGAGACGCCAGCTGGTGGGGGGGCATGGGGGAGGCCCGGCCATAGTGGAGGAAGCAAAGGGGGCAGGACTAAACACTGCTGAAGGCGCACGGAACGCTGTTCCCTTCCCACCAAAGTGGTCCCTATTTTTCTATTTGCAATTTTTACATGCTTTGAACGGCTAGGTTGGCAGAAGCTGCCGGGAAAAAGGAACGGGAGCTCCCTCCGTTATGTGGTGCTAGGGGTTCGAACCACTTGAACCGCTGACCTTTCTGGCTGGCAAGCTCAGCCAGTGAGCCACCGCGTCCCTTTTATCCAATTTAGGATAGTGGCCTTTTAACGGTACGAGGTATACCGCTAAGTTTAGAAAGAACCAGAATTGTATTTAGCAAAAAAAAAAATCAAGCAGAAAAGAAACGGGCGTGTTCAGGTCGCCTTCCACTTATGTTCATTTAGTGACCGTCCAAAGTTACAATGGCCCTGAAAGAAAAAAGAGTCATTTCTCACCCTTTCAGCATCCCCGTGATGAGGCAATCAAAATATCAGGAGATTGGCATGTACTTATGATGGTTGCAATAACCAGCGTAGTGGTGTGATTTGGGTGACTTTCCAACCGGCAGATTCAACGGGGAAGCAGGGTCCCTTAACCACGTCGTGATGACAGTGGAGATTTGCTTAATGACGGCAACGTGGAATGCCGCGAAAAGGAGGCAAACCTTGCTTTGCACGTGTCGCTTAATGACCAGTTATGAGCTCAGTGGCCCTTGTAAACTGAAGGCCAGCCATATTTGGAATATAATGATCCTAATTCACCTTCCCAAGCCAGGGAGACATTGGCTGGCTCGCCAACTTCCCCAGCTATCTGGATGGCCCAGATTATTTTGGCGTGGCGGTCCACTGCAGTTCCACTCCATGCCTAATTTTGGCTCACACACAGTGGCCAGCCCGGTCGTGGGGTGGGAAGCTTCCACAAATAAGGGGATTGGAGTAGGCCTCCCCCACCACTGTCCTTCCTCCCCAAACCCAGCCTGGATGCAACACCCACAAACAAAAAACAAAAAACCTTCCTGCTTGCGTGCGTTTTGGAATGGAAAGCCAGCTCTTCCCACCCCGTTGCTTCCAGACTCCAGCGAGTGTCCGGAGATGGATCTCGCAGCGCCCGCCAAGCCAGGAAATGCAGCCAAGCAGCCCCGGCGAGGGTTAAGCTGGGTTTGCGATGATTCATTCGGTAGTGTTCTGGTTCCAAGTGGTTGCCGGCTCTGATGGCAAGGATAACAGATAATCAGAGTTGGAAGGGACCTTGTAGGTCATCTAGTCCAACCCCCTGCCCAAGCAGGAGACCCTACACCATTTCTCGACTGATGGCAGTCCAGCCTCTTCTTGAAAGTCTCAAGTGATGGCGCTCCCACAACTTCAGATGGCAACTTCTGTTCCATGGGTTGATTGTTCTCACTGTCAGAAAGTTTCTCCTTATTTCCAGGTTCAATCTCTCCTTGTTCAATTTCCATCCATTGTTCCTTGTCTGGCTTTCGGGTGCTTTGGAGAATAGCTTGACCCCTTCCTCCTCTCTGGGGCAGACCCTCAAATATTGGAAGACTGCTATCATGTCTCCCCTGGTCCTTCTCTTCCCTAGACTAGCCAGGCCCGGTTCCTGCAACCGTTCATTGTATGTTTGAGCCTCCAGTCCCCTCATCATCCTGGTTGCTCTTCTCTGCACTTTTTCTAGAGTCTCAACATCTTTTTTTATAAGTGTGGTGACCAAAACTGGATGCAGTACTCTAGGTGTGGCCTTACTAAGGCTTTACAGAGTGGTATTAGCACCTCACTTGATCTTGATTGTATCCCTCTGTTAATGCAGCTTAGGATTGCATTGGCTTGTTTGGCTGCACACGGCTGGCTCCTATTTAGCTGGCTGTCCACTAAGACTCCAAGATCCCTCTCACAGTAACTGCTATTAAGCCAGGTTTCACCCAGTCTATATGCGGATAATGCACTGTGCCATGCTTTAATATTTTCCAAATATCTGCGGTTGAAGGCTCATCGTGGATAAGGGCAGAGAGTGGGGTTCCACTGGTGTAACAACCAGGTCGCCCCAACCATGTCGAACCTGTAGAATACCAACCTCTGGATAAGGGCCTCTTGGGGACAGAAGCATGAGGACTAGTCACCTTCTTCCTATTTTAATTTGCTCGTTGTGTCTCTCTCTTGGGTCATCCATGAACAGTTGCACAAGGACTCAATCAGCCCTTTGGAAGGCAATTGGTTGGTTGCGCGTCGCTTTTGTTGCAAAATAGAGTCAAATGGTGCCTGTTTGGCTCTAAGGTGGACACACACACACAGACACACATGCACGCAACCACAGAGACACACAAACCCACTGCGCCCTCTACGTGAGGAGCTTTGGAGCAAAAACTAGACCTCTCCAATTCTTTAGATTCAGACATTTTGATCTCCATTGGGGTGACAAGCTTTAGTGGCTTTGTGTAAATCTACGGCAATTTTCTTAACCGTGCTGACTGGGGGATTCTGAGAGTCGAAGTCCACTGATTTTAAAACATGCTGACCAGGGAATTCTGGGAATTGAAATCCACTCATCTTAAAGCATGCTGGCTGGGGAATTCTGGGAGTTGAAGTCCACCATCTTAAATCACACTGGCTGGGGAATTCTGGGAGTTGAAGTCCACCATCTTAAATCACGCTGGCTGGGGAATTCTGGGAGTTGAAGTCCACCAATCTTAAAGCACGCTGGATAGGGAATTCTGGGAGTTGAAGTCCACCATCTTAAATCACACTGGCTGGGGAATTCTGGGAGTTGAAGTCCACCATCTTAAATCACACTGGCTGGGGAATTCTGGGAGTTGAAGTCCACCAATCAAAGCATGCTGGATAGGGAATTCTGGGAGTTGAAGTCCACCTATTTTAAAGGGTGCTGGCTGGGGAATTCTGGGAATTGAAATCCACCTAGTTTAAAGCAGGATGGCTGGGGAATTCTGGGAGTTGAAGTCCACCCATCTTCAAATTGCCAAGAATAAGAAGGGCCGACTCTCCAGCTGCTCCACCAACAGCCAGGCCCCCAGAAAGGGGCCTGGAGATTCCAATTCACCTGACACCTCCACCCCCCCGCCCTCCAGCAGTTGGTCTGAGGGGCTTCATTTACCCCCAATGGCGGGGTCCTGCTAATGGGGACCTGGCGGCCCAGACTTCATAAAGTGGGCCCAGGGTCCAGCTGAGCTCTGGGTTAAATGGCAGCCATCAATGATGGAACTAAGCTGTGGGGTTGATTTTGAACAATTCTTAGCACAGTGGGGGTGTTGTTAGTTTTTTTCCCCCCCTTTTGTCAATGGACGATTTCATTTCCTTCCTCTCCAAAGTCTTCTCAGGAACAGAAACCTATGAAAAGCAGAGCAAGGCCAGGACACAAAAAGCAATAGGAGAATGACCGTTTAACAAAATTGGAAGGGACCTTGGAGGTCTTCTAGTCCAACCCCCGACTCAAGCTACATACCATTTCAGTGGCTGTTCAGTCTGTTTTTAAAATCCCCCAGTGTTGGAGCATCCACACCTTCTGGAGGCAAGCCACTGATTCATTGATTTGGGATTAGTGAACAACAGAATATCTGAGTTGGAAGGGACCTTGGAGGTCTTCTAGTCCAACCCATTTCTCAAGCATTTCTATATCATTTCAGATAAACGGTTCTCCAGTCTCTTCTTGAAAACCTCCAGTGTTGGAGCACCCACAACGTCTGGTGGCGGGCAGTTCCACTGGTTACATGTTCCCAATTAACAATTTCCTGACAATTTTTTGTCAGGAAAATTAGTTCCAGGTTACTTCTCTTCCTTGATAAGTTTCCATCTGTTGCTCCTTAACCTGCCCTTAGGTGCTTTGGAGATTAGCTTGACTTCCTCTTCTTTGGGGCAGCCCCTCAAACATCTGAAGACTGCTATCATGGTGGTAGATTTTAGGAGAAACCCTCCCATTCTACCACCCCTTACAATACTAGATAACACAGTATCAACAGTGGAGACCTTCAGATTTCTAGGTTCTGTCATATCACAAGGCCTAAAATGGACACCTAACATCAAAAACGTCATCAAAAAAGCACAACAAAGAATGTTCTTTCTGCGCCAACTCAGAAAGCTCAAACCGCCCAAGGAGCTGCTGATCCAGTTCTACAGAGGAATGATTGAGCCTGTCATCTGCACCTCTATTACTGTCTGGTTTGGTTCTGCAACCCAATAGGACAGACCAGAGCATAATTAGGACTGCAGAAAAAACAATTACTACCCACCTGCCTTCAGTTGAGGACCTGTATCCTGCACGAGTCAAAAAGAGGGCTGTGGGATAGCCGGTCTGAAGGGCTTCGGCGACAGACAGAAATCTGCAATCGTGCACGGTTTCTGTCTGGGCTCACCGCTGGACCGCCCCGAGCCGGCTGGTTTCGGGGCTAAGCCACCCCGTAGAGGTGGTGAAGAGGGGGGAGACCGCCAGCAGGGTCGAGGAGAGCCGCATCTCTCCTCCTCAGCTGGCCATTACTCCCTTTCCCGAAGGTGGTTGCAGCGGTGGTCAGAAATGGCCACCACAAAGAAGAACTCGACCGGAAAAGAATGTGCAGGAGGAAGATAAGAAGTGAAAGTTTTGGCTGACCGGGTTAAATTGTAAAAGCAACAACCAAGGTACCCTGGAATTTAAACTTACAAAAAATAACATCGCTCCCAAAGAAGAGTTGGAAGCAGCGAAGGAAAGTGAAAAGGGAAAGGTTTGGCTTTTTTTTTCTTCTCTCTCCACCCCTATACTGACAACTAAGAGACTTAAATAAGAAATCGGAAAAATCCGCTTTGACATCAATAGGCAATTAAGCTGAAAATAAAACAAAATGCCAAAGGGATAATAAAGATTTCTGGACATTAAAAACTTTCTTTTTCATAATCAGGAAGGGAGAGAAAAAGAATAAGGGCAGGATCTGGAAGAAGGAGGAGACTGCCTGGAATTAAAAAGAATCTAAAGTAAAACTTCAACAAGACTTCTAAAAGATACATTTTAACTGAAATTTGCAACTAAATAGTAACCCCAGGAAGAGAAAGTGAAAAAAAAGAGCAAAAAAGAAACAGCTTGCGTGTATTTGGATTATTTGGTGATCTTTGGATTTTTGGTTATTATATTTGAATGACTAAAATCAATCGGGTGGTTGTTTAAAAATTTATACAATGGCAACACTTCTGGATGAATTGAAAATGGAACTTAAAAAGTACAAAGAAAATGCACAAGAAGGAAGGGTTCTTTTGGCTTCGTTTTTCAATTCTTAGAAATGGAGATTTGGAACTATGAGAAACAACAAGAAAAGACTGCAAAACAAGAAGACTGGGACAAAGAAGAAGCCATCTTTAATGAACAAGCAATTCTATGTGGGGAAGAAAAAGGAAAGGTGGGAAAGAGAACGGAGAATTTAAGACTTAAAAAAACAACCAAAGAAAAGAAAAATAACTCGAAAAATAAGTATAATACTGAAAAACAATAGAAAAGGGAATACAGAAGAGAGAAATAGAGGTAGAGAGACAAGGGGTAAAAAGGGAGAGAGAAGAAGAGAGGGAAGAAGAAGGAAAGGAAAGAAGTTACAAAGGACCGGAGCACGATATAGAGAAACAGGACCTATTTAGAGATAATGGGTGAAAATCTAACTGAAAAGGGATTCTGTAAAGGTACATAAGATTGTATTGTTATATTAGTAATAGAAATAACTTTAGAAAATTGGAAACAACGTATGATTAAAATGAGGGATAAAATAGTTAGTGTAATTTAGTGAAATGTTTGTGAATAAAATAAGTGAAATAAAATAAATGAGAAAATTGAATTAGGAAGGAACGGGAACATTTTAATTAGTTAATGTTTTATAAAATATAAGTGAAGGGGGAAATTAACTATGGAAAGCTTATAATTGTTCCCATAGAAGTATGATATTTAATTGAAAAGTAATGTTAAAGATGTTAAGACTTTAATGAATATTAATATTAATGATAGAATTGAATTGGAATGGAATGTTGTTTTAATTATATACATTTATAATTTTTTTTTTTTTAAGAATACAGTGTGTATTTTAAGAATGTACCAAGCAGAATCCGAATGGAAGTTATGTATTATATTGAATGTTACAACTTTAGGAAAATATATAAAGGCGTCATACTCCAATCAGTAACTACAGGAGAAATTTTGTTTAATGAGAAAAGATAATAGATAACTGAAACAGGACAGACAAAAATATAAATACAATGATTTGAATTGAGATGAGATAATTAAAATAAAATTGAGAAAATTAAAAGAGGGGAGAAGCTATGCAGAAAATGTAAAATAGTAATAAGATATGGAATAGAATATAAAAATGAGCATGAACCTGAATTTGTGTCTGTACGAAGAAATGTAACCCGGGATGATGATGCTTTCAAAAAAGATGTTTTATTTGTATTTTTTTTCTCTTTGTGAAAACGCAAATAAAATTTACCAAAAAAAAAGAAAAAAGAAAAAGAGGGCTGTGAAAATATCTACAGACCCCTCACATCCTGGACATAAACTGTTTCAACTCCTGCCCTCAAAACGACGCTATATAGAGCACTGCACACCAGAACAACTAGACACAAGGGGAGTTTCTTCCCCTGAACGCCATCACAAAGAATTCCCACAACACTGTCCAACTAATTACTAAGTCTGCACTACTATTACTGTTAATCTTCTCATCGTTCCTATCACCCATCCCCTCCCACTTGTGACTGTATGACGGTAACTTTGTCGCTTGTATCCTAACAATTTATATTGACTGCTTCCTAGTATGATTGGATTGCTGATTGTACCCTGTGACTATCATTAAGTATCGTACCTGACGATTCTTGGCGAATGTATCTTTTCTTTTTGTGTACACTGAGAGCATTTGTACCATGACGAATTCCTTGTGTGTCTAATCACGCTTGGCCAATAAAGAATTCTATTCTTTCATTCATTCATTCATTCATCATGTCACCCCTAGCCCTTCTTTTCATTAAACTAGATATACCCAATTCTTGCAGCCATTCTTTATACATGTTTTAGCCTCCAGTCCCCTAATCCTCTTTGTTGCTCTTCTTTGCACTCTTTCCAGAGCCTCAACATCTCTCTCTCTCTCTCTCTCTCTCTCTCTCTCTCTCTCTCTCTCTCTCTCTGTATGTATGTATGTATGTATAACTGGATGGAGTATTCCAAGGATGGACAGGAGGACATACCCTATATCGATTCCCCTGTTTATTGCATTTTGCAATCTGCCTCTCTGTCTGTTGTCTGTCTTCCATGGAGAAGCTGGATCTGGAGAAGAGGGAGGAGAAATGGGGAAGGGGTGGGTGGGAATCTGAGCTGGGGGCGGATGGGGGGGAGCAGGAGGAGGCCTCTCAGTCACCGCAGGAGGGCTGTTGAGGAGAGGTGTGAGGAATCAGAGGTGGAAGAACAGGCAGGGAAGTGTGAATGTCGGAGGTAGAGGAGGGAGGGGGGAGAATGCGGGGGGAGGCATGGCGGGGAGGGTGGTGTGGCGGCCAGGGGTGACATTGCAGGATGGGGAATTAAGGCTGGCAGAAGAAATGGAAACTAGGATGGGGAGGGGGTCTTGCAAGGAACCTGGTTTAGTCAAAACCCAGAGTGGGTTGCGTGGAATATCGTAACCTGGTTTTCTCATCCAGTCTGAAGTGGTGTAGGGTTTCCTGCCTGAGCAGGGGGTTGGACTAGAAGACCTCTAAGGTCCCTTCCAACTCTATTCTGTTCCGTTCCGTTCCGTTCCATTCCATTCTTCCATTGGGAGGTGGGAGGTGGGACTTCAATTCCCAGCATTCAGAGCAAACAGGCTAAGCCTTCTGGGACCTGAAGTCCTGGAGAACACTTGCCTTGGGAAAACAGAACAAAATCAACTAGGAAAGGATCCCTTCTCCCCCTCCTCTTTCTCCTCCTCCTCCTCCTCCTCCTCCTCCTCCTCCTCCCTGCTAATCTTAATCCCTTCTATCACTGATGATGTAACCTAGTTGGATCATGAAATGTTTGCAAGAAAACAACCAAGCTCAGAGAACACCAAGGACTCCACAGCCCTCCTCTCCCTTCCTCCTCCTCCTCCTCCTCCTCCTCCCTCCTCCTCCTCCCTCCTCCTCCTCCTCCTCCTCCTCCTCCTCTTCCTCCTCCCTCCTCCTCCTCCCTGCAAACCCATCTTAACACTGATGATGTTACCTAGTTGGGTCATGAAACGTCTGCAAGAAAACCACCCAGCTGAGGAATTCTGGGAGATGAAGTCCACCCCAGGCTCGCCAAGACCGAAAAATCACTAAGAACTAAGACGTAGTATAGATGACCGTATCTGGGGCAAGCCTCCCCTGCCTAGCTTAGCTATAAAAATGTTAGGTTCCCTTGTGGTCGTACGGTGAAGAGCTCTCTGTACAAACCTCATGACTGCAGCGATTCACTTAACAACGACGTCAAGCAAGGCCATGAAATGGGGGGGGAATACTCCCTTAAGCAACCAAGCCGCATAACTTTGGGGCTCCCTTTTGGGCATAAGCCAAGGACTACCCTATTGTCCTCCTGGGAAAACCTGATGAAGAAAGGCAAAAAGCCACAAGCATCCTTCGCTCGCTTGCTCGCACATTGGCGGTTGCCAATCTTTTCTCGGGCCTCTTGCTGGAAACAGGATTAAACCCGAGCGACCACCGAGGGACCCAAGAACATCAGTTGGACAGCAGAAGGAGATGACCTTTCCTGGGCCTCCCCGATTTGGCACACACCTTTCCGGACGCTAAATCAGTCCAGCTGCCGAGGCCAGACACTTATTGCAAAATAAAAAGAGAGAGAGAGAGAGAACAAAAAAATTCTTGGCTCATTGTGGGATTTCGACTCTTTTTGTCCTGTCTGCTTTATGTCCGGCTGGCCTTTCGCTCGTCTCCGTTTCCTCGACAGGTTCCCACCAAAAGATCTTTTGAAGGCACGTAGCTCCAGGAGACCCCAGCTTATTCTCTTGGCGTGTAACAAGCCAACCTTTCCAATCCGTCAATATTTAACTTCGCCGTGGGGGCCACGCCACAGCGGCTCCAACCCACTCTTCGGGGGCCGGAGGTTCTCTATGTGCCCGCCCTGCGTCGCCCACCCCATGGTAGGCGGCTGTCGTAGTAACTGGCAAAGACGGAGACAGGCTGGAAAAGCAAGGAAATCCAGGGGTTAGGGGGCTATTTTTGGAGGGGAGGTCCTCTTCCCAACATTGCAAAGTGGGCACATCAGTTTTCTTCCTGAGATCCAGCTTGAAGAGGAAACAGGGATATTCATTTCCTTGAACCTCAGACCAGGAAGTGAATTCTTGACCATTCTTCTCAACTTGGCCAGTTGAAGATGGGGTGGACTACAATTCCCAGAATTCCCCAGCTATTTCCCCCCATGCTGGCTTGGGAATTCTGGGAGTTGCAATCCGCCCATCTTCAGGTTACTGAGGTGGAGAACCCTTGATTTAACAGATCACCATTTGGGATCTTCACTTACGTCTCCCTTTTTTTGGAAGGTCGACGTGATCTTATAGGATCACCAGCATGATCACCAATGTCTGATGATGCATATGGCCAGCGGTGGGACTCAAATATATTTAACAACCGCTTCTCTGCTCCTAAAGATTTCTTCCAACAACCGGTTCACCAAACTGCTCGGAAAGTTAACAACCGGTTCTCGTGAACCGGTGTGAACCGGCGGAATCCCACCACTGGGATATGGCATAACAACAACAAGAAGAACATGATCTTCCCTGGTCACAATCCATAGTCCACCAAAGTCCTCACTATGTTTCTCCTGTGGGGCAGGACACCCTGAAACGACACCCTTCCTTGCAGTGTCTGTTGTACAAGAAACTTTTAAAAGCCTTGACCAGGGACCATCGCAGAGTGGGTTGGCTGTCCTCAGAAACAGAAAGTGGGTTGTGTGTTCTCAGTCAGCCGGTAGCATCTGGATGAACTTGGTAGCTATGCAAGGTCAGAGCTGATGAGAACCTGGTTGGGGAACCCCAAAATTAAGTCTATTCGGAAGTCAGAGAAGGTTCCCACTTCTCTACAGTTGTCCGGAATATTTCACTGAGATGTCCATGGACAACCGTGAATCAAGGTCCATCGGAAGATCTTTTTTCCATTTAGGTGGTCTCAAGCCAGCTTTGAGAACCAGGGTTAGTGGCTTGATGGACCTGAGCCAATGGTGGCTTCTCGGTGGAACCGAGTCGTGATGTTATACGGACGAGGACCACCACGGAGTCCAACATTTCTGATGTTAAACGAGACATCCGTTAAGTGATTTTCCAACTCCTTTTACCACCTTTCTCACCACGAATGTTACGTGAATCCCTACAGCTGATAAGTTAGCAACCTGGTTGTTAAGTGAACCTGGCTTCCCCATGGATGTTGCTTGTCAGAAGGTCGCAAAAGGGGTACGCATGGACTTGGAACACCGCAATGGTCATAAGTAGGAACCAGTTGCCAAGCGCCTGGATTTTAATCCCATGATCGTGGAGATGGGCAAAAGGTTGTAACTATGGGAAATGGTCATAAGTCATGTTTTTCAGTGCCGTTGTAACTTTGAATGGTCACTAAATGAACTGCTATAAGTCAAGGCCCATCATGTTTTCCCCCAAAATAAGACCCTATCTTATTTATTTATTTATTTTGCCACCCAAAAAGGCACCAGGCCTTATTTTCAGGGGAAGTCATCCACTGACTAACCTCACTTGCACGCGTCACCCCCGCAGCTTCCTTTTTACTGTCAGAAGCCTTCAGGAACTTCTTCTTCTGCCGTGGCAAAGGCTTTCCTGAAGGCCTCTGCAGCTGATAACAACCGATAACTCTGGATCGATCCAGAGCTTTCTTATCAGCTCCAGAGGCCTTCAGGAAAGCCTTTGTCAGCCTCGCTGGCTGTAGAAGAAATGGGCCATGGCGAGGCAAGTGTTAGGGTGTGCAAGGCCTGGCTAGTAAGTAGTAGGGCAGCTCCATTCCCTCCCATTCCCACCCTAGCTTAATCTTTACCCGTCAACTCTGGAGTGGGTGGGGTCTTGATTAGGGCTTATTTTGGAGGTAGGATATATTGGACACGCGTGTAAAAAAATCAAGCTAGGACTTACTTTCAGGGTAGGTCATATTTTCGGGGAAACAGGGTACCTTGTAGCATCATCGTATCCCATAACCGCACAGGGACTCACCCAAATGAGACCCCTGTGATGCTCTTTTGCAGGAGAGATGGACTAGCCATGGCTACCTCCCAATCCTGGACTATTATTCTGAATAACAGTCGTCTATTTTGCAGGAACACGAGCTGTTTTTTTTTTGGGGGATAACCTGTGAAAATGGCAAAATTAGCCATTACGACAAAAATCAGCGGTTTTAGCATTAAGTGCGCCGTGTTCCTCCTTTCAACTTCGCCCCTCCTCGCCCTTTCCCTCCCCCTGGCCCCTTCCATCGAGGCACACTAATGCCTTTGCACGCTTCCAATGCACAAACCCATAATTGCACACTTCTCTCCAAACAGCCACACCGGGGATTGCCAGATGAGAGGCCGGGGAGAGATAATCAAGGCCTGATTGGCTGCCATAATACTCCCCGCTGAGTTTTCTGGCCACTGAATTTTACAAGGATTGGGGGGCCAGAAAATACATCCCCCCAAACACACCCTTCCAAACGAGCCGGTACCCTTTCACCTTTGGGTAACAGCCACAGCCACAGACCAGCATGCAAAAAAACCCATGGCTTGCATAGCAACAGGGCGCACGCAGATTGCACCTTGAGCTGTGCCTGCTGCAACCACTTCCAGGGGAGGGGGCCAAGCAGATGGGAGGGGGGAGAAAAGCAGGCAACCTACTCAGACACACCATGCCAAACCGTGGAGATCAGAGTTGCTACATAAAAACCCGAAATGTCATTAGCGTTATTTTAGATGGAAATGCAATCAAAGCTCCTTCCCGTTCCTTTTGTCTTAATTAGGGACTATTGATAGGTGTTTCTTCCTCTCGAAGCGACAGAGTGCCGGGGTGTTGCGCAGATTAATAAACTTTCCTCCCCGGTTTTCCCCGGCCCCCTCCCCACCTCAAGAGCCCTCAACCCCCAGGTAGCTCACCTCTGCTCTGCTCTCCCAACTCAGCCTGTTCCACAGCCCAGAGGTGAAAGAGACAGAGTTGTGAAATTACACAGCCAACAGCCAAGATGGCACCTTAACGGGTGTCAAACACAAACACACACACACACACACACAGAGACATAGATACAGACACAGACGCAGACACAAAGAGACAGAAATCTAGGCAAACACTGGAAGACGACGCATCCATGCCCCGTGGATGCAAGGGACAGGAGAGTCGGAAAGAAAGCGAAAAGAAAGAAAGAGACGAGAAAACGGGGGGCGGGCTTCCAAAAATTTAGCAAAGGGTTCTCTGCCCGGTTGCTGGGTGGGGTTGGCCATGGTGGGCGTGGCCTAGATGGCCTCCTGCATACAGTCAGGAGGCTGTTTTTACCTTCCACGGGCTCCGGAGGCTTTCCAGGAGGGTGGAAATGGCCTCCCCAGGCTCCGGAGGCCCTCTGGAGGCCCGAAACAGGCCCGTTTCCGGCCTTCTGGAGCCTCTGGGAGGCCTGTTTTCTCCCTCTCCGGGCGCCGGGGGCTTTCCTCGAGCCTTTGGGAGGCCCATTTTTCGCCGCCCTGAGCCTCCGTGCAGGCCCTGCGCTTATCCAAATGGGCCACGTGGAGGCTCCTGGCAGGGGAGAGGTAGGGTGGGTGGGGCCAGCCAGGCGTTACAACTCTTGGTTCAGTGAAAATCCACATCCGGTTCGCCTGAACCAGTGTGACCTGGAGCCAATCTCAGCCTCTCACCATCCTGTTCAAGAGAGGAGAATATAGGACACCTCCGCCAAAAGGCAACTCGCCGCGAAATATGGGACAATTCGACAATACAGATGTGAAGTTAAATCTCGACGGAGTTCATCATGAAAGAAAGCAAGTTAATCCAGAAATACCTCGGTAGCCTTTGATGGACCATAGCTCGTTTCGTGACCCTTCGAAGCGACAACGGCACTGAGAAGAGTTGACTTAGGGACTGCTGTTTCACACTTACAACCCATGCCACGTCTCCAGGGTCACATGATTCGCATGTGGATGCCTGACCACCGACTCACATCTATGACGGTCGCAGTGTGTCCCAAGATCCCATGACCCTCTTTTCGGGAAGCAAATTCAACTGTGGAAAGCCGGATCCGTTCAACACCCAGGTTACAAACTTAACCTGGGTCGGTTCTCTTAACAACCATGGCAAAAAAGATTGGACAACGGGGGAGAAATTCACTTCACAACCGTCTTGCTTTAGCCTCTGAAATTTTGGGGGTTCCATTCCAGTCGTAAGCCAAGGACCACGGTCACCAATAATGAAAGTACCGGAATATAATGATGGATACAGCGTTGAATTTTCCTGTGGTGAGTTGGCTGCAGTGCAGAGGTGAGATTCAGCTGGTTCTGACCAGTTCTGGAGAACCAGTAGCAGAAATTTTGAGTAGTTTGGAGAACTAGCAAGTAGCACCTCTGACTGGAGATTTTACAGTCTCCTTCCCCTGCCACGCCCACCAAGCCACACCCACAGAATCAGTACAATGGTGATATTCTACTGGTTTGACCCGGTTCTGCCGAGCCGGAAGAGATGATGAGGAGTGGAGACCAAACCAGCCGGTTCTCTCTGCCGTCCTGCTGTTGGGCCCACCCGTACTCATCTTCCTCCTCTGCTTTTGAAGCGCAGCAGCTGCCACATGGCACAACAGAGTGCCACGCACAGCTGCTGAAGTGACCAGGAAAATGCAGGCTTGCAAGAGGTGACTTGGAATGCCTCTGCACCTGCGCAAAGTGCGTGTTTGGTGCACGCACACACACAAAGTGCGTGTTTGGTGCACGCGCACACACAAAGTGTGTGCACGAGCACCCACCACTGAACTGGTAGTAACAAAATTCGAATCCAATCACTGCTGCAGTGCCTTGGCCTAGCAGACCGTCAAGAAAGGGATGGGTTCAGCCGGTTCGCACCAGTTCGAGCGAACTGGCTGTTAATTCTACGTCCGGTTTGGAGAATCAGTAGTTTCGACAATCGGCTGGCCCCGCCCTGCCCCACGCAGCCCGTTTTGGATCTCAAGTAAGTGCAAGGGGTGCGTGGAGCCTGGTGAGGTGGAAAATGGACCTCCCAGAGGCTCCTGGAGGGCGAAAACAGGGGAAGAGGAAGGAAATCTGGAAGAGCAGTGCAGCAGTTTGAAAGCGAATGTACATTCCAACTCTTTATCTTTAAAAGATTGTAACTAAACTACCAGAGCTTTTGCCTGGGAATATATTGAATTGGAGAATGTGAATGATGACACCCAGCCCATGAACGGGGTCAATTGGAGAATGGTTTATGAGATACCCAGGGGAGAGGGGGGAAAACAGGGTCACGGGTGACCAAACTACATATGTCAGAGTTGGCTTCATACAGTGCCAGTATGTCGCCTCTAATGAATCCTTTGAAGTTTTTTGAAGTTTGGCTCGAGAATCATGATTTCATTAGGGCAATTGTTGGAATCCTGACAGCTTATTTCTGGCTTCCAGAGAGCCTCCAGAGTCCGGGGAGGTGGAAAACGGCCCCTCCATAGCCTGTTCTTTCTCCCCGGGTGGTGCAGGAAGCTGACTAGGCCACGCCCACCATGGCCACGCCCACCCAGCAACCGGGCAGAGAAGCGGTTGTTAAATTATTTGAAGCCCGCCACTGGGTGAGTTACCTCCTGCCCATGAAGGAGGCATCTGTGCCCCATCCTAAAAATGGGCAAGGCTGCCCCAGCTGGTCTTTTTAAGCACACAACTCACTTGGTTCTGTACTTCTACCCTGTCTCACATGGGCAGATCAAACCAGGGCCAACGCGGGCACCCCTCTGCCAAGCCATGGTTTTGCTCAGCTCAAAGGAGCACCAAGTTGGTGACCCTCAAGCCAAGACCTGGGAACGCTTGCACAGCTGTGTGTGTGGGGGGCACAAGGACTGTCACAACCGTGGGGAGGGAAAGCAGGCCGGATTTTCTCTGATGTTAGTGTCCCTCACAAAGAGTTCAGGGTTCAAATCAATGCATAACACTGGTTGAACGGCAATTAGAAGAGGAAAAAATTTGATGATTGCATTCAACCTCTAGCTATATCTTCTGTATATCTCATATGCTGGCTGGGCGAGTCTGGGAGTTGAAGTCCACCTGCTTAAAGTGGCCAAAGCTGTATCTTTATCTCACATATGCTGGCTGGGGGATTCTGGGAGTTGAAATCCACCCATCTTAAAATGAACAAAACTGTATCTATACCTCACATATGCTGGCTGGGGGATTCTGGGAGTTGTAGTCCACCCATCTTAAAACGACCAAACCACTACCCTAAACTCTTTGTCCAGCTCTTTAAAGAGGCTTAAAGACCCTCTTTAAAAACCCCAGCCTAAAAAAGCAGGGTCGGGGATGAGTGTTTTTGCAAAACCAGCCAGCAGCCTGTTGGATCCCGGCCTGGCTTGGCAGGCGAATATGAGATAAGGAAGATTGGAGAAGAAATCCATGCCTCCCGCCTGCCCTCGGCTACCCATTCGCCAGCCGCACAGCTGTTGTCCAGTTTGCCTGCCCAACTCCCGGACTGTGGGAATGAGAAGACATTTGCCTGATCAGCTACCCTGGGGGGGGGGCAGGGCGTGATTGATGTGGGTTTTAAATTAAAAAAAAAAAAACCTATTTTTTCCCCCCTCTTTTAATAAACGTTGGTTCCTAAGCATCTCTGCTTGTCACTGAAGAGAGTCAGATGAACCTTTTGTTCCTGGGATTTGCTGAGCACACAGGTTTCCAACCATACCGTGGGACGGTGTGCCCCTTAAAAACACACACACACACACACACACACACACACACACACACACACACACACACACATATTCAGAGGAGGGGGCTACAGGAAGCAGGGCTGGAGAGCCATGGAAATTCCAGCCAGGCCTTTATGTGTAGAGTTTAAAATGAAAATTGTTTGGAAGGTTAACTTTCGGGGGTCTCTAAGTTGCCCCCTGTAGTCACCAGGGTTTAGAGGGACAGGGGATAAATTTAAAGAAATAAATGTGGGGAATTAAAGTTGGATGGGTGGGGGAAGGCCCCAGCGCAAGGAATGACCCCCTCCCCATAAACTGGACTGTCCGGCTGGGATTACTTTGTGGGAAAAGCCTTTTGCAAATGAATCGTGTGACTGAAGAACTGGGCAAGCAAATGAGTATTCCCTCCCCCCACCCAAATAAGTCAATAGCAAAGAACTTGCCAGCACTTCTATCATCCCTCTATCATCTGTTCTCTCTCTCTCTCTTTCTCTCTCATCTATTTATCTATCATCTATATCTCTATCATCTCTCTCTCTCTCTCTCATTTCTATTTATCATCTATCTTCATCTATATATCCATCCATCCATCCATCTATCCATCCATCCATCCATCTATATCATCTATGTCTGTCTGTCTGTCTGTCTGTCTGTCTGTCTGTCTGTCTATTTGTCTTTTTACCTATCTATCTCATCTATATCCATCAATCATCATTATCTATCTATCTATCTATCTATCTATCTATCTATCTATCTATCTATCTATCTATCTATCTATCTCATCTATCTATCTATCTCATCTATCTATCTCATCTATTATCTATCTATCTATCTATCTATCTATCTATCTATCTATCTATCTATCATCTATCTATCTATTTCTATTTCTCTCTCTCTCTGTCATCTATATCCATCCATCCATCCGTCCACCCACCCACCCACCCACCCACCCATCCATCCATCCATCCATCCATCCAAGAGGGTATCTCCCTCCCTCTCTTATCATCTATTTTATATGCCAGCCATCTCACTATCCAGGGCGATCCCAAGGGGCTTCCAAACAGAAAGCAAAATAGTAACATAGTTAAAAAAAAAACTTGTGGGTCCTTTCACACACCTAACCTGGTTTATTGAGAGAAGGGATGCAACCTCCCCACCACCAGACCCCAGGGTTTGTCTTCTCGGCCTAATCCTTCCGTTCAGGCCTCCTGGAAACCTTCAAATGCCTGGGCTGCCCTGTCCCATCCTGTGCTTGCACCCGAAGAAGGGGAACTAAGTTAGATGATGGTTTGAGAACCTGTGACCCAAGCCTAACCGTGATGGGCAATAAACTGCCTTCCGTCTGCTTTGGCCCTGATTCATTTTTCTTGCAGCTGCTGGATGGGGTTTCTTCATGCGCCTTTGCCAGCTGCTTCTTTACACACACACACACACACACACACACACACACACACACACCACGCGCACACAGTCTGTCTCAATTAACACCTCCGAAAACCAGGGTGACACCCATTGGATCTGCTGACAGCCTCCTTCCCTCCCAGCAATTCCGCTTCCTTTCCATGCCCCCCTAAAAAAAATGGATTTCCCCTCTCTGGTAACAGATAACAGATAATCAGAGTTGGAAGGGACCTTGTAGGTCATCTAGTCCAACCTCCTACCCAAGCGGGAGACCCTACACCATTTCTGACAAAACCATGTAAAAGGATCAAACTGCCCCCCACAAGCTATACAATAAACACCATTGCAAAAACCAATCCCAACCACAAAAACTTCGCTCAAGACCAGAGTTATCCATACTGCAAAGAATCTGCTCCTGTGAACTCCGCAAGGAACTCAAAAGATGTCTAGACAATGGAGAGAAGGATCTCTACATTGACTGACACACTGATTGTATCAAAAGTAAGTCATACAACCCACAATTCCACATCCAACCCACCATCACTCAAACTAGGCACGCACGCCCCTAACTACCTCAATTCCAATTACAACTGGCCTTAAATGCAAGCCTTGTGAATAAAATGCCTGAATTTTTCCTCTTACTAAATATGGCTAAATTCGACATCATATTTGTCTGTGAAACATGGCTCAATGCATCTCTCCCTGACTCCATTACCACAGTAAGAGACTATCATGTTTACCGATCAGATCGTGAAATCCGTAGAGGAGGTGGTGTTGCTATCTTCTATAAAAGTCTTTACATCTAAAAAGCATCCAAGTTACCCAAGAGCTTGCTATTCCTGAGACCATCGTCTGTGAACTGTCCTTAAATATCACATTTTGATTCTTACTATCCCCAATTATAACTTCAAAAAAGGCAACTATGATCTTATAGACAATGATCTCTCATCCCTTGATTGGCAATTTCTATTCACTGGATGCAATACTGTTGAAGACCATTACAACATATTTTTACTTGAAGTCAAAAGAGTCATCAAACTATATGTACCAATAACAACTCCAAAAACCAGAAAAAAAACAGATTACCCATAACAATAAGGAAGCTTCAATCCAAAAAGAGATCACTTAGGCGGAAAAACAAATCTGGTCACGTTGCCAAGTTCAAAAGCCGATACAAAAATTTATGCCAGCAGATAAAGACTGAATGCACCAATTATCACATTAAATAAGAGAAAAACCTTCTACGCACCAATTCCACCCGCACTTTCTACAATTTTGTAAACAACAAACTAAAAGACTCAAGGTCCATCCCACGCCTGATAGGACCTAATGGTAAAGACTGCAACGATGACACTATTAAAGCCAACCTCTTTAACACATTCTTCGGCTCAGTATTTGTAAACAGCAATGGATCATGCCCAGTATTTCCTAGTCGAACCACAGACAACTACAATGATCTAATACATATCGATTTTACAGAAGACAATGTTGAAAAAGCACGACACAATCTAAAACCGTCTCTATCTATTGGACCGGATGGAATATGTGCCTACTTCTTAAAAAAGCTATCCACTGCCATAGCCGAACCTCTAAGCATAATCTTTGAAAAATCTTTCAGGACCAGCTCCTTGCCAAAACTATGGTCACAAGCCACAGTCATCCCCATCTTCAAAAAGGGAGACCCCAGCCTAGTTGAAAATTACAGACCAATCTCTTTATGCTGCGTCACCTGTAAAGTCATGGAATCAACTATTAACCAATCCATCATCCTCCACTTAGAGACAAACAACCTACTCTCCAATAAACAATTTGGTTTCAGGAAAAAACTAGTCTGCAATCTGCAACTCTTACACTGCAAAAACATATGGACTACACAACTCGATCAGGGCAAAACAATAGACGCAATCTACATAGACTTCTTTAAAACCTTTGATTCAGTGGTACACAACAAACTACTCCTAAAACTAAAATCTTATAGTATCTATGGACACCTGCATAACTGGATAGAAGCATTCCTGTCAAACAGACAACAAATGGTCAAAATCGGGAGCGTCCTATCAAATCCAGTACCTGTCAATAGTGGTGTCCCCCAAGGCAGTGTCCTAGGACCAACTTTCTTCATACACTACATAAATTACCTCTGTGATCATATCAAGAGCAACTGTGTTCTCTTTGCTGATGATGTAAAGCTATTCAACACCACAGACAATACTGCTACCCTTCAAAAAGACCTCGACTATGTATCAGAATGGTCAAACAAATGGCAACTTCAAATCTCAAGAAATAAATGCTCTGTCCTACATATTGGCAAAAAAAATATATCAGAAAATAATAGTCAAGACCTGGTTGATGATCCAAACTCTGTCAAGGACCTTGGAGGACTCATCTCTAATGACCTAAGTGCTGGATCCCACTGTAACTACAGAGCCAAAAAGGCATTAAGAGTTGTTAACCTAATCTTACGTAGCTTTTTCTCCGGTAATATCACACTACTAATTAGAACATACAAAACATTTGCTAGACCAATACTTGAATACAGCTCATCAGTCTGGAACCCACATTACGTATCTGATATTAACACAGTTGAGAAAGTCCAGAAATATTTCACAAGAAGAGTTCTCCACTCCTCTACTCATTGCAGAATACCTTATGCCACCAGACTCGAAATTCTAGACCTAGAAAACCTTGAATTATGCCGTCTTCGGTCTGATCTAAGTATGATATATAAAATCATACATTGCAATGACTTACCTATCGATTAATACTTCAGCTTCAACCAAAACAACACAAGAGCACACAATAGATACAAACTCAAAATAAACTGCACCAAACTTGATTGCAGGAAATACGACTTCAGCAATAACAGAGTGGTCAATGTCTGGAATACTCTACCTGACTGTGGTTTCTTCCCCAAACCCCCCAAAACTTTAACCTGTCTACTATTGACCTCACCCCTTTCCTAAGAGTTCTGTAGGGGGCGTGTATAAGCGCACCAACATGCCTACCGTCCCTGTCCTATTATTTCTTTTATTTTTCTTATATGTACCCATGTATTCATAACTATATTTTCACTTAAAACTATTATCTTGTAAGCAATTGACAAACCCAAAAAATTAAATAAAAATAAAAAATAAGCTTGATTCCAGGTTATCAGCTTGGATAGACAACCATTTTGCCTGAAATGGTGTAGGATTTCCTTGCCTAAGCAGGGGGTTGGATTAGAAGACCTCCAAGGTCCCTCCTGTCTCTGTTCTTCTAT